>NW_015150637.1:275575-307299 GCF_000732505.1 Cyprinodon variegatus | reverse complement strand
TATCTTCTTGCTCAGTTGTGCAACGCGGCCTCCCACTTCTTTTTCTACTCTGGTTAGAGCCTGTTTGTGCTGTCCTCTGAAGGGAGTAGAACACATTGTTGTAGGAAATCTTCAATTTCTTAGCAATTTCTCACATGGAATAGCCTTCATTTCTAAGAACAAGAATAGACTGTCGAGTTTCAGATAAAAGTTCTCTTTTTCTGGCCTTTTGAGCGTTTAATTGACCCCACAAATGTGATGCTCCAGAAACTCAATTTGCTTAAAGGAAGGTCAGTTTTGTTGCTTCTGTAATGAGCTAAACTGTTTTCAGATGTGTGAACATGATTGCACAAGGGTTTTCTAATCATCAATTATCCTTCTGAGCCAATGAGCAAACACATTGTACCATTAGAACACTGGAATGTCAGTTGCTGGAAATGGGCCTCAATACACCTATGTAGATATTGCACCAAAAACCAGACAGAGTGTATTTCTTTAAAGTTAAGACTAGTTTGAAGTTATCTGCATTGAATTGAGTTATCTTCAAAAATAAGGACATTTCAATGTGACCCCAAACTTTTGAACGGTAGTGTATATTGCTTTTTGACATTACAGCTGAAGAGATGATGCTGAACTAAATTTTATTCTACTATAAAACTACACAAATATAAGGATAAATCTTTATCCTCTTATGTAAGGATAAAAGTAAAACAAGACGCTTTCCATTGTATTACACTTGTGTACATTTTAAGCACAATATTAAATTGGTTTCAGATTCAATGGAACTTAAATCATATTAAATAACCAAACTGTTTACATTTGGAAGCACTAAAATATTTTACTCTATAGTACAAATTAAAGATGACAGCATCTACATCTATAAAGGGAAAGATTCAAACTTACCAAGAACAGAATTAACTTTTTTCTTCTTTTTGCCCTCTTTACCTGAGATATCTCCATGTTATTGAGACAATTTATCACTGTCCTCCAAAAACACTATAGACATCAAACTGCGCATGGCCTACTTCTGCTTCCAGGTTGCAATTTTCCTCTCATCCTCTTTTCTTGCATCCTTTCTTCCAGCCTGCATTTTCCTTCTCAGCTTTCAAAAGATCATTAATACAGTCCTTGTCTGTATGATCCACGCGCAGCATGGGTATTTATTAGCAGTGGTCACATATTGGCTCCATTAATAATTACTCACTGTAAAGCCATTCGGGCCCTAATTAAAGGAAACGTCCGCTCTTGGTGCAATCCATCGGTGAGTCACATGTATGTCTCACATGTAAATTCAACTGTGTTTCAGCCAAACATGTCAGTGTTAGATTACTGCAGTGCCACCATTAGGTGAATCGTTCACTGTCACCCCCTGTAAACAACTGAGTCTGCTCAGTTAAATTAATGACTCCTTTCAAATAAACAACTGCAAAATAAACTTTTGTTTATTTTCTACTCAGTAATTTAACCAAACAAAAATTTAAAACTACAAAATAAAAAAAATAACTATTTATACTGATAGATATTACTGGATGTAGTATTAATCCTTCTGAATAAGTAGAGCTCACCCTTCCAGCACAATCACAATAGGACTGTTCCTTCTTTACCTCTAACACAACAGCAGTCCCCCTGCACACTACACTGGATAATAGAAAAAAATGAATAATTTAATACATTGTTCCCAATTTTTGGGGGAGAAAAACTCATTATAGCATCTCAGTCATAGCCCTTTCAGTTTGTTTTCTTCCTTCTCTCTACTCTAGTCCCTCATCTTGAATGCAGCCAACTGTTTACAGGCTGTAAATAATTTACACAAAGGATTAACTGTGTTTGTATATTGTGTGTGATACATTTCTTGCAGAGTGTTTCTGTGTGTGCAAATGTATGATGCACAGCCTGTCGGTAGCCATTGATCCATAATGTTTCCTGTTAGAAAACAGAGAATGAGAAAAGCCTGGCTGCTTGGTATTTACCAGATATGAGTTTGTTTGTTTTTTGTTTGTTTTTTTTTTTTCTTACTAAACTATTCACTATGATAAAAATTTCAGTTTGCAGAAGGTCGACATTTGTTCATCTCTGGCCCTTATTGCACCTGTGCTTGTTTCTGCTCACACACACATGGTTGGTCATAAAACTGCTGATAGGGCCCTGTGTGCTGGTGAGCACATTATCATCAGCTGGCCCCGGACTTTTATTGCCTGCCACACCTCTCAGCAGCTCACTGGTATTTTATGGGCGCTGCTAACAAATTTGAGACAGCACAGGCGGTGCAGTATAAGAGCGGGGTGCTAAGATGTAAATTATAGACTGCAGGCTATAGTGTAGGCACTGCAGTGGCCACAAAGCTTTTTGGTCATAATATATGCTTCCCTTGAGGGAGTGGGACTCATGAGGTGGGAAAAAGCATCACATAGGGACTCCAGCATCATCTCCAGGGTTGGTAATCATACAAGAAATCTATTGCAAGGATGAAATAATGATGCAGTAAGCGTTAGTTGCTGATATTGAGCTTGAGATGTGTTGTTTAACATGAAGGTTCCTCCTGCTTACCAAGGTGGGAAAACTATGCTTCCCACAGTCATTGTCCTAATGATCCAAATGACTGTAGCAGCAGCTTTGAGTATTGCAAGGTTTCTTTGAATGATTCTGTGGCTGGCCCTCCAGAGACTCGATGCCTGATTTTTGCTCCTGTGCAAAAACAGATCATCTTTATTTTCTGTCTGTCGTGGTGATGGCAGGGAGATTATGAGATCAGCAGAAATTAGGACGCTGCAGCTGCTCTGACTTTTGAAGGAAATGAGCCCTGAGTACATGCTTGTGTAGAAAATTGCCCCTACACTGTCATTACTGCTGTTATGAAAGTATAGTTCTTCTCTGAAACAACCATTTTGTGACATTTTAATTTGAGCTAAAATACATACACCAAGGGATTAAAATATACCTGAGAAACACATCACTTCTTAAATGTTAAAGAGGCATTCCCAAGATTTCCAATGATACTGTCCCCTGTGGCCAAAACACAGAACTGCGGAACTCTTCTGCTCGGTCTCATAACTCGCACTTGTACTTAAAGGTATAGCGGAAAATGTTCTTTTTCAGGGTTTTATCAAAATAAGTGGTCCTCATACTTGTATATCATTCTGGTGAATTGTTTACCTAAGGCCTTCCTAGGTCCTCATCCCCATTTTCACTTACCGCTGGTGAGTCTGACATAGTGGAAAATTACAAATCTTCTTTTGGAAAGTAAGTTTGTATAAGCAATGCGATCAGCAAATTTTAAAAAGAGTGTGCACGAGGAGAAATGGGCTTGTGTGTGCTCTCGCAGGTGTTTAATAGGCGTTCCCTCTTGGGAGTGGGGGGTTGTGCATCTTTTTTTTTTTTTTAAGTGGAGAGGTTGGGTCTTTTCAAAAATTTGCGAAGATCCTCCACTATACATTTAAGATTGCTTATTTTTCTACCTTTTTCACCTTACCTGGAGTTGTCATTGGTGTCCAAGCTGAGCTGCAGCCAGTCACATCTGAGTTTTCAAAAATCCATCTTGCCTATAAAGCTTCAGCCATCTGCTACGTCAGACACATTTAATTCGCGATTGATGTCAGATCTGCCAAACTGTGCTGGAAATTCCGAACCCAAAGTAAATTTAGGAAAATAGGCTACAGGCTAATGGGTGCAACACTAAACTACTGAAGTGTTCATCAAAAAGATCCAAATCAAAAGGCTGTTTTAAAAATACCTTTTAGTAAAAACGTATATAATGCATCTTTAAATAAGAAAAATAAATAAATAAATTACTGGCCTACATGCAATGCATTTTGTGATAACCCAGATACATTCATTTCTGACCACATTTCAACAGAAAACACTGTTTAAAAACTATCTTGAGGCAAATGCCTGAGAATAAAACTTGTTAAAGTTTTGATTCTCCCGTTTGTCTGGGACTGGGTCATGCAGACAGCAGACTCAGCAAAGACCTCCAGCATTCCCTTTCCCTAGAAACCTAATCCAGCTCCTTTGGGGAAAGCCTGAGACATTACCAGGCCAGCTTAGAGATGCAGTCCCTCCATCGTTTCCTGGGCTGTCCCTATTACCTCCTCCTGGTGGGACAACTTGAACCTCCACCTTAGGGAAATGTGAGGGAGCATCAAAGACCAAATGCCTGAGCTACCTCAGAAAGAACTACTTTACTACATTATTCTACTGAAAGGAGAGCTTGTTAAACAAAACAAAATGTATACTTCTAGGCCACTTATTAGATTTACTTTGGTTGTGTTCAATTGGACCCCCTTCTTTCTTCTGAAATACTTTAATGTACATGGTTTAAAAAGATTATTTACACTAAAAAAGAAGATTTGTTCAATAACAATAATCATTTATTCATTATCATAATCTGTGTTGCCTTAGCAACAACTGCTTTCCTTTTCTGTTGCAGGGATGTGGGCATCCCATTCTCATTTATACCCCCACCTTCAATCAATGCTCCCCCCACACCTGAGAGTGACTTCATTGGGATTATGAGGTAAAGCATAGGGGGCCGTTCTGGATTGGGCCAACATGCAAGCTATGATCACTTCTTCACAGCTGCCTACATATGAGAAATTAATAAATATAAAGAGTTTAAACTCCATGGACTTTAAAAATTCAGGAGTATGGATTTTTTGTGTATAAAAGATGGTGCTCTGATCCTCATGACTCCACTAAAACATTTTCCTGCTGAGCTGTGGTGAAATGGTTTACAAATACCTTTATTAACCAAAAATGTTAAGACCTACTTGTACAATATTTGATTTTATATTCTGGTAAGAAATCTCTGACAGGCTGGCCACTTCAGAGAGCTTTCACCCGAGTTCCTGGGGCACAGGCACGCACACAGCAGAGCCAGCTCCTGTGTGACTTTCAGTCTTGAGAGAGGGCATCCAGTCTCTCAAAATAAGATAACAGAGGGGCCCAAGTTCTATAATATTTTTGGGCCAAACCTCTAACACAAAATTTGATCGTCTCTAATTTAAGGAACAGGGACAGATCTTTCAATCAAAGAGAAGCCTTGGGTGGGTTTTCTGATTTCCAAGCTAATAGTATTCTTCTTCGGGCGAGGAGAGTGGAGAAAGGCAGTACACAGTACATTTTTAAAATCATGTGTTAGTGATATACCCTCCCCTGGAATTCCAAATATTGCCAATTCAGCACTGGGTTGGATACCCATTACAAAGGCTTTCAGATATGACCTGAGAAATTGTGGACCACACGATTTCACTGACTTTAGAGTAAATCCTTGAGAGTCTAGCTCCACCGTAATGCATCCTATGAAGGACCTTGAACTGAATAAGTCCAAGTTGTGCACATGAAGTTAACCCATTTACTCTAGGTAATGCGCAATTCGAGGTCTCATTAGGAATATGTATTCCATGTTCTTCTGACCATTCTGCTCTGATCTCATTGATCTGTACTGCATTAAGTGATGAGATGTCATTATAAAGTTTGAAACTGAGACCTGTCTAATCTGGCTAACAGATTAACAATACACATGATTTATAAAAAATAAACCTAACAGACCCCTACATTGTGTTGGCGTTTGCAAAATTATGTCTATTCCTCCCTTTGGGAGTAAATTGAGAAAACAAGGGCTGGCGCTGAGAACAAAGTCACGAATCTGAACATATCAAAATAGGGAGGAACGCTGTAAATTTAGCGGAAATTGCATCAAAGGTAGCGAAAACACCATCTATATATAGGTTGCTAAATTTTCTTAAGCCTGCTCTCTGCCAGTGGGCAAAGACAGAATCTAATATGGATGGTGGGAAAGCATGGTTATCACATATGGGACTGTAGATAGAGAAGTTTTTCATATTGAAGTGTTGTCTAAATTGTGACCATATTTTTAGGGTGGAGATTACAACTGGGCATGAAGAATGTTGCTTAGGAGAAAGAGGAAGCTTTGCCGTAACTAATGCAGGGAATGATGATGGCTTATATGCATTCACTTCTAATTGGCACTAGTCAACATCTGGTTGATGGAGCAAACACACTACTTTTTGTAGGTTTGCTGCCAAATAATAATACAGCAGGTTAGGTAGAGCCATACCCCCTTCATCCTTGTGTCTCTGAAGGAAACGCCTACCGATTCTAGGGTGTTTATTACTCCATATGAAAGAGAATAGATGTTTATCGATAAGTCTGAAGAATTATTTTAGGAGAAATACTGGAATAATCTGAAAGAGTTAAATAAATCTTGGCAAGAGGTTCATTTTAAGACATGTTACTTTACTAGCTAGAGAGAAATTTAGGACATTCCACTTCTGGAGGTCGCGTTTAAGATTCTTCAGCAGAGGGGAGAAGATTTTCAAACAAATCAGAAAAAGAACGTGTAACATTGATTCCCAAATATTTGAATCCTGTGATAGAATGAGGGAAGAGCAAATCAGTTCCTGTAATTTGACGTGCGTGGTCATTAATTTTTAGAAAGTTCCACTTGTATCCTAAAAATTTACCAAAGAGGTTTAGCAATCTCACGACATTGAAGATGGATGATATTGGGTCTGAGATGTAGAGTAGTAAGTCGTCCACGTATAGGGACAACTGATGCTCCACCTTCTTCCTATAAATTCCCTTAAAGCTCTGTGAAGTCTTAAGGATAATAGATAGTGGCTCAATAGCTACAGCAAAAAGGATCAGACTGAGAGGACTGAGACTTTGGGTGATGTATACAGCAGTTGTACCCATGATGTAAATTTGAGCCCAAATCCAAACCTAGTCAATACTGCAAATAGGTAGGGCCACTCAACCCGGTCCAGTGCCTTCTCCTCATCAAGGGAGACCACCACCTCAGGGGACTCCCCTGGTGCAGGAGAATGAACATCAATAAACAGATATTAGAGAAAGAGTGACGAGCCCTCGTGAACCCAGTCTGATCCGACGAGATTACGTCTGCCTTGACCGCAACCAGTTTGTGGCCAGAAGTTTAGCTAGGATTTTGACGTCTCCATTTAGGAGTAGGAGTGTAGGAAGCACATTCTGTTGGATTTTTACCATGTTTTAGTAAGAGTATATTGTTATCTTCTGTAAGAGTGTGTGGCAAGGTTCCCCCAATCCAGTGAGTGGTTAAACATTTCAAGTAAAAGAGGTGCTAACTTGGCAGAGATTTTTTTATAGAATTCTATTAGATAGCCATCTGGTCCAGGGGCCTTGCCACTCTGCATTGCTGAAATAGAATTGATAACCTCACTAAGTGTAAGGGGCTTATCCAAATCCCTCTTCCTATCAGGACCAATAACAGGGATATCCAAGCTCTTTAAGAAATTATTCATATCCGAGTTGTCCTCTGGGAATTGTGACGTATATAGATCAGAATAAAATTTCTCAAAGACTTGATATATTTCAGCTGGATCGATAGTTTGCTCATTAGGGGTCTTTTGGATCTGTGATATGAGCTGCGCCACTGACCAACTTTTGAGTTGGCGGGCCAGGAGGCGGCCCGCCCTCTCACCATGTTCATATATAAAGCCTCGGGATCTGAGTAAGGATTGTTGACAACACTTTCTGTCCGCTAGATCCATATTATCAGTTTCCACCAGCATAATGTACAGAAACAGTAGCCTTCCTGGCTCTCTCTGTTTTTAGCATCAACTATCATATGGCTTGAAATTGTATCCAAGTTCCTCCATCCATGCCCTGCACCATTTATTTATATAAGTCCTTCATCAGTTAGGACAGTTTCTTGAGGATTCAAAGACTTTGCTTCCATCTAGTGTTGCGTCTGTTGCCAACTTTCACAAGTCGCTATTCACTGCTGTCTCTGCCGTCTTCGCTGCAGCTTGATTATATAACCAAGTTTCCCCTTAACTTGTTATTTGGTCGTAATATGTTCTGATGAGCACCAAAAGATGCATCATCATACCAGTCAGTGTTATTACTTGTGTTGCTATGACTGGGTCGACATGTATATGTTTATCTCCCACTCAAGCAAAATTGCTGCACACCAGAAATCTGACAATGTGCCGGGAAACCTTAAGTCCTGACACAATTCTATGATGGTGAACACACCATTCCTTCAGCTAGAACAAAGAAGTAGGTTTGTATTGTTAAAACGATGGGTCAACTAGTTCTAGTTGAAACTAGGGCTGACTTTAACCTTATAGCAGGAATTACCCTAACATGCAGATAGAGCTGCAGAAGAATTGTTCAAATCATGAAAAACGTCTTTTTTTTTAAACTAAAATGCTCTTACAGCAGCCAGTTGTCAAAATGCTTAAGAGCTATCCACCTCATTCGGGACATAATAAAGGACATGATTAAAAATGTTGTTCTGTTGCGGTCTTGGCTGTTATGCATACAGAAAACTGATTTTGCATAAAGGCAAGTTTATACCTGCGTGCTGAGATTTGCCAGGTGAGATTTAGACCGAGTCAAAGACCGAGTCTTAGAGTCGGTCAGCCAGTCTGTTTGCTTTAGCTGTTTTGCAATCAATAGGCGAACCAAAGTATATCCTCTACATGTTTTAACCTGCTGGATTATGTATATTACAATTAATGTAATATACATGTTTCAACCTTTTGTTGCCATGGTCTTAAATGTCATTTCTGACTTTCCTTCACATCGCTGTTGTACCTATTTTCTAATATAACTGTAATGAGTTATATTAGCATTTGTGATTAGAACAAAGCTCTGTGCAACCATTATTTAGATTATTAAAATGAATCATTATATCAGTTGTTAGTCAGCATGGCTGATTATTAGCAAGGGATAGTGAGTTTAAACATGCTGATGGTGCTGTAGTGTAAAAAATTATCATTTTAAATTAAGCCACATTTATACTCATAAGACAGGCGCTACACTGCAATGCAGTGTTCTATCTCATGTCAAACCTAATAAGGAAGGAAGTGGGAAATAACCAACATAACGTGTAATAAGAGGAAATTCTTTGCGTTCGCTTTAATTATCAACCAGAAAAAAATGACATTTGGACTGCTTTGTAAAGGTTTCACTTAAATACAAGCTGCAATTTAAGCTGACTCCTCTCCAACTGACAGATTGAGATATGTGAGCCTATTAGGAATGAGGTGGGTACCAATCAGCTGCAATAGTTTCTTAATGGGGATTTAGCAAAAGTACAAGAAAAACAAATATCTTGCAAATACAAATAGAATATTTAATTTAATTGTTGACATTTGACTAATTTGTGCTTGTCCCACATAATTCAAACAATTTTCACCTAGATGGCATGAAGATTATCATCAGTTTGGTGTTCTAAACCATTGATCTGACTGGAACGGACCATTGAGTCTTGTAATAATTTTAAACATGCTTATAGACTTGGTATTTCCAGTCAAATGTCTGCACAGAATATATTATGTTTGGGGCTTTCTGACATGTGGTACTTTGCTGTATTGTGTAAATGTCAAGTGTGAATAATAAACGCGTTCACAGCAAAGAAAAGCCCAACAGCATCAACAGTCATAATAGGGAACTGGCTCTTTTTATTATTCAGAAATAACGGTGTGTCTATAGATTTTTTTTTACATTTGTTTTAGCTTCAAAGCTCTTGTGCCTCCTCCCCAATGTCAGTTTGAAATGTCAGACCTGGCAGAGATGGAATCCAACAATAAGAAATTTAGATTTATAAGGAGATAAAAGTGGAAAACCAAATAAGACGTCTATTTCAGAGAGTTGTTATACTGTTCTATTGTCGAGTTTATCAAATGTGACAATGCCACATAAGCAAACAAGTAAGTCTAAAACTGAGAAAGTTCTGCCTATCTCTTAACCCATGGGCTGCTTTCAACCTGTTTTTTCTAGTTGAAACTATACAAATAATAATAATGTCAGAGTGTTAGTAACAACGACACAACAAGCAACCTTAAGTTCAGAAGAAACCTTTGGCATTTACTTTTAGCATAAACAACAACAAAAAAGCAATGAAAGTAAAAAAACTCTAGACTTTTTTTATGCAACACAGAAAATATTAAACAAACTGCTCTGTGAAGAGGTTGTCTTAAATCAGCCCTACTATTCCAGTGTAGCAGCATCTAATTGTTGATTCTAGAGGACGTTGATTAGAAAGGTATTGTATCAGCTAACCGGTTTTACTATATTAAAAACTCACATATTATTCATATAATTTTTTTTAGGTCTCCTTCTGTTCCCATATTGACAGACATGTTTTATATATTTTCTTTCATCTAAAAAAAAAAAGATGACTTAAATCTTGTGCGATAACTGAAATTCTGCTAATTCTCCTCCTTGTGGTCTTTGCGGAAGATACTAGGCTGCTTCTGGTTAAAATTTTGAGGACAAGCAATACGTACATACTGTACACAGAAATCTTAAACTCATCCACTTTTCGAAATATGAACAATAAAAATTCATCAGACAAGCTGCCACTATAAAGCCCCTAGAAATAAAAAAATACAGCAATCTAAGCCAGAGCTTTCTTGTGCTGCCCTGTTAAGCCCAGGTTCTCATTGTCATTACTTGTCCTGGTCTTTTTTCCTGACCAGAAAAAAAGTTTTTAAATTGTACCAAAGACGACCAGTGTTCAAAACATTTTTGACCACCACTTCAAAGGGTAATAAACATCTTTATTTAAAATTTTATACAGTGTCTTCATCACTGTATAGAAAAGTTTTTATTATTAAATCAACAATGGTTCATTTTGAGCCTTTCAATGCCTGAATAATTAATGTACAGTTCTTACACGATCATAGCAAATAAATAAAAAGTCAGATATTAGCCTTAAAAATGAAAGAGATGAAAAATGTTCTTCAAATATTCATATTAAATAACCAGACATTTGCTTAAAGCATGCACCTATTTACTTCAGATTGGCAATAAACGTGAACTTATAAGTCAAAAACTGGATTTTACACTTTTTTAAATTTAATAGATTAATCAAAAATATGCAGCATGAATTTATAATTCATGAAATTCATGAATATATGAAATTCCTTTATTATATAGTGGACTTAACTGTTCCTGCTCATTTTCCACTTAATATTTATACTCCTCATATAATATCAAAAATATGATATTCCCAATGCTGAACTAATTTTGTGAAAACTGCTTCATCAAAATTGCAAATACTAAGTTAAAACACAATCTGTTGAGGATAATTGAGAATTTAGTAGCTTAAGACCGGGACAGACGGTCTATGTGCAAAGTTAGTATCCAACTTAAGTTTTTCATGTTTAGAGAAAAGCCATATTATATTAAAGAAAACAATTTTTTGTATCAAAAGGGTTATGCGAAATCAATAGCAAAAAGAAAAACATGCTGGTTTGATATGTTTTTTTTTATTTAAAGAAACCGATTAATCCTTATATCAAGAAGTGTGCATTTATCTACTGTTAAATCTACTTTAAGATCAAAATCAATACTAGAATCACTTTTTTGTCCATGATTGTGTGCACAATCAAATTGACTTTGGTAATATATGTGTAGAGACATTAGGTATAAACATTAGTTTGTATGTGTCTATTTTTATTATTTTTTGGGGGGTTGTTTGTAGAGATACACAGATCTGATACCTGAATCAGATATCAGCTCCGATATTGACTAATTAGCTGGATCAGATGTCAGTGATCCAATCTTGTGCATTTAACATGAAACTGTTATTTCTTTCTTTTTGCTGCTTATTTGTTAATGAATAATACAAAGTACATTTGAATGTGTTAATCATTTACATTTTTTAACTATCTTTATCTAAAAGCTAAAGCCTGCACTCACATGGCAAGAATCCGGTCAGTATTGGATATCGGCTAAAACACTCAGCCCAGGTATCATTGGCAGATTGGATCGCAAAAAACTATCGGTGCATCTCTTGGTTAGGAAAAGAAAAAAATAGGCTTTAAGAGTACAAATATGTTTGTTTGTTTTTTTTAAGTGAATGTGTTTTATGTGTTTCAACAATTGTTAATGTGATTATCTTTTGATTTAATTAACACCACTGAGCCTCAACCGTTTCAGAGAGAAGCAGCCATCACTGTTATAGACATATTGTCCTTTAAACTGTAGATTGTATTGTAGATTAACCAAATTACAGTGATGCAGGACAGACTGATACAGTGTCTGTGGAAGGATCTGTTATTTTATTTTTTGAACAGTGTATATGTGTGAGGACCAGCCCAGGAAGGATGGTTCCTAGGAACAAGAACTAATCTACAGTAGACACAGTGATCTCAAAGATGCTGTTGAGAGGCAGTGTGAGAGGTAGTTCCTGAGAGGGTTGAGCTCCAGATGGTTTTAATTTATCGGTGGACCAAACAATTCACTTCCTGGCTACATGCAGACTCTTCACTGTCTTAATTCAGAACAGGGTTGTAACTTTGCGATGAAAATTGGTGGGGACGCCCTAATGCTTTCATTAGAATTTGTGTATTTTTTTCAAAAATGAACTCAAACATATATTTATTGAATGCTTTCCTATTGTTGAGAACACAAGAGAACTATAATACACTACTATTTATATTTATAGATAGTTAGAGAGATGTCTTTTAGTACATTACATATAAAGGGCCCTAAAACAATAATGAATCAAAAAATTATAACAGAATAACAGCCGATTCCGATGCCAAAATCGTTATGTCACGCATCCCTAGAAGCACAATTTCAATTCTATCTATCCAACCAGACTTTTCCTTTTAAATATAGCATAGCATATATTTTTGTTGTAAACTCTTTGGTAAACTTGGAGACATATTTTATTGCATGTTGCATATACCAGTAAATCTGTTTCACCTTTCCCCTTTTTGCAGCTCTCCCTTCTTCTCTCTGTGCTCTGTTTAAAAAGATTTAGCAACCTCTTTACTAATATAATGAGGCCAGAAACAAAATGTTGAGATATGTTGAAGCTCTGCAGTCTGATTCTATCTGTAGAATAAGAAAACATGTCAATTTTAACCTATAACTGACAGTCGTGGTCCTCTGAGAAGCCAAGATTTTTTTAGCTAGTAAAAAAGAACAAACTATGTTTTCTCAAGCTTCTTGCATTATAATACTAACTTGTTTAAACTTGCCATTTTTAGCTGAAAAAGCTCTGTATGTCAAACAGATTTTTCGGTGGCATCTCTAATTTTAACCAACCCCTCTCCTTCTACTTAAACATTGAAGTAGCTGCCGGTTAATGTTGCCTGAGTGCTGCTGTGTGTCTCTCCTCCAACCACGTAGCGACTCTCTACGCAGTGAAATGTGACTGCAAATCAGATGTCTCAAAGCAACACATCCGATGATGTTACACCGAGATGCGGTACACAGCAGCAGCGGGAGAGAGGGAAAAAAAAACACGGACTCAAAACGCTCTAAACACAGATAGCTGCACCCAACCTCTGTTACCTTTGGCTAAAGTAAATGAGTGGAAAGGGGGGGGAAAGCGGAAAATATTGGTGAGGACATGTCCACACCAGTCCTTCGGAAAGTTAAGCCTGTGAATCAGACCAATGACAGAGTATTTTGCAAGCTTCAGGGGTTTCACAGATGGTCTGCTAAGGAGGAGTCATTAATGTGTAGGGACACACACCACCGGAGATACCCGGTACTGATGCTAGAAGATGCTCCCAGACCTCATCTGCTGTTGCTGGGCACGCAGGAAGCTGGCGACCCACTGAGAGATGGGGTCCAGCCATGTAAGCTCTCATGGAGGATACCTAAGTTAATGGTAATGAAGACCAACCTGAAGTCCACAAGACCGTGAATGATATCCCTAGGTGGTCAAAGTGTGCTGGGTGAGATGACTACATCCTCTTCCCAGTTGTGTATCCGATAAACAAACTGCAGTGGATCCAGCAGGGAGCCTCTAATGTCCTTTAGATGCTTCAACACAAGTCTTGCAAATAATTTTTATGACCACAGATGGCTATTAATTGGCATTTAATCCTGATTTTTTTCTCATTGTATGCCATTTTAATAATATTACACTTCTTATAAAAATGTCTGAAAAGAAACACATGAACTCTACACTCAGGGTGTAATAGGAAAATATCTTCTTTTCCCATATCAATTCCCTTCAGGGTAATCTCGTTTTGACCTCTAACCTTTATCAAGCTGACCACTGTGCTGACTCATAAATCACACATGACACCTGTCACAGAGGTGATGCCTGACTCTGGTGCGACCGCTGCACGGATCTGTAACTCAGAACCAGTTTTCATCAGACATCATTCCACATGGTAATCCCAGTGGTGGAGGAGGGGAATGTTTGCTCCGAGAGAACTGAAGCCTGTCATGTATCGCCTCTTATCTCTCTACTGTGGTTCTGTCTGCATGAGCCTGTCTATCACCTTGCCAAGGCATGTCAGTGTCTATAATACTTTCTTGTGCCTACTAAAATAGGCTTTCACCTGCTGGAGCAGAGTTCCTTTCAAGCTCCCTTTCAGGATTAGGTTTAGGATCATGCTCTTTGTTTCTTTTTATATATTTTTTTTCTTTAAACTTAGCAAGAGTTCAGCATGCTATCACCATTTCTAATTTTCAATATCATGACATTTTCTTTTTTTTTTTACAAAACTGATGTATAGTATAGTTGTGATATATTTTTCTACCTCTATCTCTTTTCACTGATGTTTACACATTGCTTCTCAAAGGAAATGCTAAACTGAAGATATACTGTAAAAATATCTGCAAAATGTCAAGCTTTTTAAATAGGAAAGAAGATGTTATAATATTTTGTTTCACTTATCTGAGTCTGGTTGGGTTGGGCAGCAGTCTCCAGTGTCGCTCCCAGACTTTCCCATGTCGGACATCCCCTCTATTTTCTCTTCCTTAAAATGGGTCAGAATTGTCATCATGACCTAAGCTTGGGCTTGTTTAAGTTCATTAGCAAAAACATCTGTTCTTACAAGGTCGGGTTTTACAAACTTAGACCGAATACAGACGACAAGAGCTGTTGCATTAAGACATAAAGCAGTGAAGTCTATATTTTGTGTCATTATATGCCATTCTAAATGCTTAAGGACCGAATAAACAGCAGTGGCTTGCTGGATTTTGCCCACAGACCTTAAGTTTGACATGTGTTTTATGTGCTGGAAATGAATCAGAGCCCTTTATTACATTTCCATTCCTTAAAGTGCAACAGTGATCAAATGTACACAGTTTGGGAGAAAGAAAAACATGGTGCAAACAACATATTGATATGGAAGTTCAGAGCATTAAATATGTATGGTGCGAATATGCAGAATAATGGATTGGTGTGATGCAGAGTCTGTAACTTGATTTAGTTTTTTTCAACAGTTCAGCAGTCTGATGCCGGTGGGGAAGAGGCCGTTTCAGAATCTGTTGGACCTGCATTGAATGCTGCAATGCCTATCCCCAGAGAGCAGCAGGGAGAACAGTCCATGATCGGGGTGTGAAGGTTCACTGATGATGTTACGGACTTGGGACATGCAGGGCTGGGATGAAATGTCTTTAATGTAGGGAAGAGGAGCCCCAATTATCTTCTCTGCAGTTCTCACTGCTCTCATCACCTTCCAATCTGCGGCGTTGCAGCCTCCACACAGTGACACAGCTGGTCAGAACGTTTTCAATTGTGCTTCTGTAGAAGGTCGTGAGGCTGGGTGGGGCAGGTGGGCTTTCCCCATCCTCCTCAGGAAGTGCACTTTTGTGCCCTTTTGACAGGGGATGGCATTTACAGTCCAGGTGAGCTTGTCTTTGATGTGCACCCCCACGAATTTGGTGCTGTTCACCACCTCTACAGCTGAGCTGTTGATGAGCAGTGGAGCATGGTTAGGCCAGTTCTTCCTAAAGTTGACAATCTCCTTCTCCACATTCAGGATAAGGCTGTTATCTCTGCACCAGCTACTCCACCTCCTCTCTTTAGTCCTGGTCGTTGTTGTCTCTGATGAGGCCCACCACTGTAGTGTCATCTGTCAAGTCTAGCAGCCAATTGCAGAGGGTTGTATTGAAGATCAGCTGTTCCATTTTGCCAATCAGATGCTGTGGGATGATGGTGTTGAAAGTGGAACTGAAGTCCAGGAACACCATATCCACACATGGGTGTTCTTCTTCTCCAGGTGTGCCAGGCTCGAGTGAAGAGCAGAGGAGATGGCGTACTCACTGGAGTGGTTCCATCAGTAGGCAAACTGAAACAGGTCTTGAAGCACCATGGCATTATGCCATTATGGCACTATGGATTGGTGCAGGGAAGTGTTGAAATGTCTGTGAGGACACCAGCCAGCTGACCTGCAAACTCCTTGTACACCCGCCCAGGTATGTTATCCCGGCCTGGGACCTTTCTTGGGTTGACTCTCCTCAAGAGTTTTCCTCATTTCAGCTATGTCAAGGTTGAGTGCCTCCTCTCCCTGGTGTGGAATGACTTTCATTGCTGGAGTGCTGTTTAGTGCTTCAAAACCAAAGAAGTTGTTGAGTTCATTTAGAAAGTCAGTATTTGCTACGTCTACCGGGGGGGAGGATGTGTTGTAGTCTGTAATTGCCTGTATGCCTTGCTACATCCTGCTGGTGTTACTGACATCATGGAAGAGATTCTGGATCTTCCGGCTGTTGTTGTGCTTCACAGATCTGATGGTACAGTTCAAGTTGGTTTACACTGTTCTCAGAGCCTCTCTATTACGAGGCTAGTTGGTTGGTCGGGTGGTGACGTTCTTTCGTGATGATGACATCTTCAGCGCATTTGTTGATGTAGGCTGACACAGTCATGGCATACTCTATATTTGTTGTCATAGGTTGCTGCAGCTTTGAGCTTGTTTCAGTCAGAGCATTCAAAACAGTCCTGCAGTTTCTCTATGGCCCTCTCAGTCAGCACTCTGACCTGCTTCCCTGTTGGTTTAGCCCTGATTAGCTTGGGCCTGTATGCATGAATTACCATAACAGATAGATGATCTAAAGACCCGAGGTAAACTGTAAAGCTAACAACAGTGAACTCTCTGGGCAGAGAGAACAGTCTGTTCGTTAGTCTGTTAACTAACTGTCAGAAACACGATGTCTGGAGAGCAGAAGCTTGTCTAGCATTTTTACAACAGCTGATGTTGATGTAAACACGGACCCCACCACCTCTGGTCTTACCACTGAGTTCTCTTTTCCTAAATGTATACAATTATGTACTGTACAATGTATTATAAATTAAGTAAATAGCAAAAATAGAAATAAACAAGTATTCAATGTGCTCCCTGGAATCAAATCCAATAGTAACCTAAAACTTGAGGTAAATTTGGACCTGTCAAAACAAGGCAGGACAAGCAGTGGTGCACATTTAAATGTGTACCAAAAGAAGAATAATAGAACAACAAAACAAAACAAAACAAAAACATACAGCCCTTTAAAACTGACTATAGTTGACCACTGCCAAGTAATATGACAACACCAATTTTACAAAAACGATCAGAGCAGCATAATTCTGTGGTTATGAAGATATGAAGCAAAATGTTTAACAAAGATCTCCACATTTAGGGAAAATACCCTCCTTGACTCCACGCTGAGTATGCCCAGGTGACTTAATCTGTCATCTGTCATTGTTGACATAAATGGGTTTTTCTAATAAAAGGGCGGAGAAGCTTCTTTCGCCGGATGCAGCGCTAACTGGAATTACAACCAAAATTTGACTTAGCCTAAAAAGTTGATGAAAAACCTCTTTGTAAGGTTCAAAAACACAGCAAACTCTAGTAGAGAAGCTGGTCTCCCTCTTCTTTTCTCCCTTCTTAAACAAAGCTGTCTTATTTGATGAAGCTCATGCTTAAGGTCTTCTAAGTCTGACTCAAATCTTTTCCCCAAAGCAGCTCCTCTTTTAGGAATGATGGGCTTTTGGGGTCAAGAGATTGCACTCCTTCCATTATCTCACAGTTGTTTTTGGAAAATCGCCTACCTATTTCTGCCTCAAGACAATCACGTACCTGACAGAAAATACTTCTATTGAACTATGTTAGCCCAAATCTATTATTTTCTAACTCACAATGCCTCTTTCCAACAGTGCTTATTTCAAGTGAGTCCAGAAATTTAGGCATTGGCCTTTGGTTATCTGTTGTTTTGTGCTTCAGTGACAATGTTGCAGTGGTGCACAAGTTCTTTAGACTACATCCATAATTCACCAAATGTACTATCGATTCTGTAGCTTTTTAACATGCCTGTAAGGGAACCAACCAGATCTATTACTCTAACCAGATCAAAACTTCTGGATTGGAGCATGTCAGACAGGATTTTCACATCCCCCAAACACTTTTCAAAAAGTAAACAAAAGTCCCATAAACTGTATGTCAATTTGGGCTAAAATACCCTTCACTTCTAATTTGCTGTCTTCATTATTCTTCTCTAGTGAAATGTCTTGCAAGAGCCTCAAAAAGGCCATGTACCTGCAAGCCCACCCAACATCTGAAAGTCGCTAAAGTTCTCTAGGCTTTTCATGTGGGTACATTTCTTTTTGAACATCAAGCCTGTTCATATGGACAGCAGAGGCAGACATGAGACTAGTAATTGAAGTTGTAATACTTAAATGTAATACTAAGCAGAAGCACTGTGGTGCAATGACTCCCTTTCTTCGCATTAAAACACCACGTTGTATGCATGCATACATGCATACATGCATACCAGCAAAGGAAATACTCTTTATTGATCCTGTGTGCCGCTGCCATGTTCTGTTTTGGATCCATTTGGAGCATGAAGGAGCTGCATATCAGCTTAACCAATAAAAAGTATAGGAGAAGCGTGCTGCGTGACAATGCATTTAAGTCCATTGAGAATTTTGAATGTTTCCTTCGCAAATGTCCGTAAAATTCAAAAAGTGTAATATTTTCAGCGGGGTGGCAACAGGGATGGCAAGGATTTCTTCTGGGGTGGCAATTGCCACCCCAACCAACCCTCTGGCTCCGCCATTGTTTTTAAGTGATCAGGCTGCTGCCTACAGGCGCCACCATGATAGCAAGACTCAACACACAAGTTGAGTCTTAAACTGCATCTGATGTGTGACTCCAAAACCATCCTGAAAGCAGAGTTTCTTCCATTTGATTTGATACTTAAAACACTCTTTAGAAATAGCTCCTCTAAAGCACAGATCTAAACCAACACAAAGCTGCTGTAGAGTGCACATACAGTATGACTTGCGATGTGTGTGAGGAAGTCAGGAACAGGTGTTGCAAACCAGGTGTGATGCTACCGATGTGCCTGCTGCCACAGCATCTGTCATAATGTGCAGCATGGCTGGAGCTGCTCAGTTCACAACAATCCAACCTCTAGCAAACCAGTAGTAGTGTTTCCAAGAGGGCAAACTGACAAAATATAACTTCCTTTTCTCTACAGTCCCATAGCTTTACCTACCTTTTTATTTGGAATACATTTTAAAAGATTTTCTGCATACGATATGATGGTATGATTGGTGAGGCTCTCTCATAGCAACATACAAATCTAATGAAAACTTTTCAAGGGCTTTATCATAGTGAGCAGGACTATGACTCACACTATGACTCAGATGGATGTAAACAGGCTGTCTATTGAAAGTACCTATTTCAATACACACACTGACATGAAGTATCACTGCCAACTCACATAAATCAATCTTTCTTGTTTGCCTTTTACAAGAATTCTGCCAATGTGTCATTTTCATCTGGTTAGTTGTCCTAAAAAAGCTGCGTATTTTATTTTTGGAATTACCATCTTACTCAAAAATCTATCTGTGTGTTAAATTGGTTATCTTCAACAGGTGGATTAGCTTTACAATTTTCTGTTATAACACCTTTCCTCACTTTTAAGCTTGTATCTTTTCGTGTGAACAAAATTCTACAGTTAAATTGTAGCAATGTAGGGCAAAGAGCTCATTCAGAAAGCTGCAGCTGAAGGGCAACTGTAAATAAAACCCAGAGGAATTAATACCTCATAAGAGCTGCACGTGAGTGAGATGAAGACAATCTGTAATGCACTGAGGGAGAGAGAGGGATGGAAAAAGAACAAATCAGCAATAGTGATGAGGAGGAGGAGGAGCATTTGCGTCACACAGCTGAGGTTTTTTGCAACATGTGCAGGAAGAAAAGTCACCGCTGTAATATTTTTTCCATACCTGCTCTTTTGGTTTAATTGAATTATGGCAGGCAAAGACAAAGTGTAATCAGTGAGCAGTACATCCATATGAATGAGCCATCTGTTGAAGAGCAACAATAAAGAAAACAAAGATATTCTATTACAGTCTAGGACAGGGGATTAAAATGAGGTTTGGTCCAGGAGCCATTTGTTTATTTATTTATTTTTTTGTGAGAAAACAGAAGGGATAGGATAAAAGTATTTCAATGAACTTTTGTGGAAAAAAAATTTCAAGGCTGCACCGTGGGGCAGTGGGTAGCACTGATGCCTTGCAGCAAGAAGGTTCCGGGTTTGATTCCTGCCCCGGGGTCTTTCTGGAGTTTGCATGTTCTCTGCAGGTACTTCGGCTGGAGATAGGCACCACTGTTAATGGATGAATGGATGGATGAATAGATAGATAATCTCTCATAAGAACAGTTTAATTTCTCCCTAGGAAGCTCAATGGATGCAAGTCTTGTAGTGAAAGAGGACAGATGGACCCAGTATTCAAGGTGAGACAGACAGTTGGGAAGTTCAAAACGTTTATTAACAAAATTAAAATACAGAACAGAAGCACGGAGCTGTGGATCTGCGGATCGCTGCGGCTGCTGGGGGGCAGGGCACAAGCCATCACTGGTACCCTGGATGTGGGAGAAACACAGGTAAGTGACCACTATCATCTGACGGAAGAAGATTATCCGTTTAAGTCACCTACCTGGTTTAACAGTTCAATCCATCTTCCCTGAGGAAGGCAGGATCCAGCCGAAGAACTGCCAAAAGAGCAGCGGTGCAAGGAGCCGCACAGAGAGTATCCCCTACGCAGCAACCTCAGTGAGCAGGCAGGAATCCGATCCAGATCAGGGAAACAGACCTGACAGGAACAGTTCTGGAACCCAGGAGTCTGCAACCCGGTCAGGGATTCCAATCTGCACAGGAACAGACAGATCCAGGGTTCCAGGAATCAACAGAGCGTGAAGGCAGGTTCCGAGTTCCAAGCATCAAGCAACGACCTCAGTCAACGCACAGATGCAGACAGGCAGGCTCAGTGGTTGAGGGACAGAGACAAGACATTGTACGAGGATAATTGTAGAAACTTTCAACTGGTCTCTACCTAGAAACCAGGCTTACTGGACTTAAAACTGACCTCTCCCGCATTCCGAGTCAAAACGCTGAGGGCTCCGCGGAGAAGGGCCGGGACAAGACAAACACTAAAAACATCTCACTAGCCACCGGAAACTAAGACACGAACCTTGGAATAAACCAAACTAATGAAACAGACAAACTAACGGGCATAAAACAACAATGATCTGCCCCCAATGGCTGGGCTGAACCGTATATACAGCGGAGGGAGCAGGTGAATAAGATTAATAACAATTAGAGAGCGGGGAGGAAATGGCAGGTAATGTAATGAGTAATTAAGGTCTGCTATCAGGGCAGAACACTCTTTTTATTTTAAAAAGAATAAATCTCACAAAACCATGAATGCTCATCAACAATGCTGTCAATTTAACATTTCCTTATGTGATTGTTGGGGTGATCTTATGTTGTTTTTTTTTTGTTTGTTTGTTTTGTTTTGTTTTTTTTAAGTTTGGTTCTTTTTGTTTTAACTAAAAACTTCCAAAAACAAAATTCAATAGAATTTGTAAAGAATATTTACCAGCAAATATAGTGGCTTCACACAAAGGTAAAAACGAAGTTAATTTCAAAAGAGAGAAGAAATAGAAGAAGAAAGCAGTTACCATTTTACAGAGGTATAAACTGCAGAACATTAATATTTATGCATTCATTCATGTAAATGCACCACACGAGTGATGTATAAACTGTGGTCCAAGCAAGGCCACAAACTAAAAATACTTTTGCATAAATCTGAACACTGGAGGTACTTTAGCACCTCCTTAAGAGTTACTGGAAAAAGACAAACTGCATAATCAGTTCAGCCTCAGCTCAAATTTCAGTGCAGTACAGTTAAGATTGCTGCTCATTAACTACAAGTGGAAAGTGGCAAGTTTCCAATCCAAAATGAGATGCCTGCTGTTTGGAAAGCACATCACGTAGTGTTACTTTAACTGGCATAAATGTGAATATCACGGTTGAATATTATTCAGAATGAGCAGTGTTGAGCTATTACTTATTAACTGCATCATTTCACTGAATGTCATCATCTTCTTAGTGAGCATCAGAAATCGACACCCATCTATAACCTGGAAAGAAATCTACCTTTTTACATTAATGGCTTGATCCATTTTTAAAGAATACATTTATATAGCTATTGCCTGATGAGGATGAGATTCTGCTCACAAGGATTAACCTGATTATTTTTCTCGTTGACTATTCAACCTGCAGCTCTAATCCCCTCCCTGCTCACCACCATCTGTCCACTTTTGCCCTGAATCATGTCTCTTTTCTGAGTCTCTTTGTTTCACTTTTATACCAAACGTTATTGGCTAAAGCAGAGGATCAATTATACCTTTCCTCTGTGAAGTCTGAAAGTACAGACCAATCTGACCTGAGGTCGAGCTGTGAACCTGCTGAACTGACAGACGAAGAACACACAACCAACTTAACATACTGTAAATGTCAAACCCTCTGAGAGAAGTGCTGATACGGAATTCGGTCCGGTAGCTCATTACTTTTTCACAGGCTTTAATGACATGAATAAGTTGTAAAGTTTCATGTCATGCTGTGTGCAAAGGCAGGAAAGAAGGTCATAATCTAAAATAGTGGCTGATCAACCTGTTCAGTTCCATCTCTGAATAGATACACCGATTGTAACGTGAGAAAACCTTCTCCCCTGAAATGTTGCTATACAGGATGGTTTAGCATCTGTTGCATGCATCCTGCACTCCACCTCATCTTCTTATTCATTAAGCAAAAAACACTTATGATATGCAGCTGCATAAAAGGCCCATCTACATCTACAAGTAAAAACAATTTGCTCTTTTGGCATTAGGCTGCCCTTTTCTTTACAAAAATGTATGTTTGACTTTAAGAAAAACAACAAAAGCAGAAAGCAAGCATGTGAACTGCATAAAAAGGAAATATTTTCTGCTAGATCTTTTTATGAGAAATTTAAGAAATACTATCAAAAACTAAAGAAAATACCTTTCTAGCAATTTCTAAAATATATATATGCAATGTTTGGAAAGGAGTAAAATAGTCTCCACATTTATTCCAGTTTAAGCTGGCAAGTGTGACACAGGGGCATACATAAGGTGTAAAAGATTCACTAATGAGGTCAAATGTCACCTTCTTATATACACGCTAGTCATCTCGATTGATTGAGAAGTGTTCTCAGGTGTGCAGCTACACAGGTTGGCCCAGTCATCAGCAAAGATCCTCTCTGTGACAGGAAGCTCACTTGGCAGCAGAAAAACAGCAAAAGCCCAGAGAATGTAACAAAATTAAAGTTAAGGTGCATTTGCCTGCAGGGCCCAAATGCTCTCATCTTTACCACACAAAGACATGTAACATTAGAGAAGACTAAATAGTAAAAGTTTTGATAACATGACACATTTTCTACATTCTTTGTTGACCTTTATGTTTGACCGATTTTTATTTCAAAAGGAAGGGCATGTTACTGCATAAAGACAAACAGAAAAGAGACAGGAAACGGTATTTTCAAACAACAGCATCAAGGATTTCAAAGCAGGTTCAGATTGTACATAGCTGTCATTTGGTATAACTTTCTTCTCATGAAGCAAAACTCAAATACAATAGATATTTACACTTGCAGCCTTTGTTTCTCCAGGAAAGATGAATATAAATCTCTCTGTTCTAGCCAGGCAGGAATGCTGAAAGCTTTGAACTCAGCCTCTTGGAGATTTTAGCTGTCATCTGACTAATGCATGAGTCCAGGCTGTTTTTTTACTCCTGTGAATTCATGAGGAATATGACAGTTTGCTGTTTCCAACAGTTAAAGTGACTAAGATGCATGGCCTCTTTTTGATGCCCACTTAAACGAGACTGACTGCAATAAAAGGCAAAAAAGTAACATGGTGTGAAAATCAAAAAGGATAATGTCACATGACAAAAGGATCTGATCACAATGCCGTTTATTGTCTTTTCCTTTTACAAAGCACATTATTGCAGAAGGTTTGCCGCAACAGAATACACACTCTTCAAAATGCGTTTATATACAGAAACTTTGTATGCAAATCAGTACCATAATTTCTGATATACATAGCTGGAGGCCATGAGAGAGTCTCCATACAGAGAAGCACTGAAGGGATTCTTGTCAGCAGACTTCTGAAGATACATCCATCATCTCCCCTGAGATTATCAAATTAGCAATGAGAGAAACAGGTGGCTTACCTGCAGATGCCAAGGAGCCAACAGCAGAGATAATTGAGGTCATGCTTGTTTAATCACCTCGAGAATTCGATGGATCTGACTTCTTTTCCGTTTGATTCAAGAAAGACAGTTGGATGCTAGTGTTATAATGTTAATCTGCAGGGGTTTCATTAAAATTTGATCTTTAACTTTCAATCTGATGTGTTACTCTTTGCCAAAGCCTGCTAACTTTTTCTTAACACCACGAAGAATGTCAAAAGGTGTACACTTCACCTCTTCTTAAAAGGTTTTTAATTTAACAGCAGGGTTGATTGTTGCTATTTTGATCACAAATCTTCTGATTTACTTATGATTACAGTACATTAGAATTTTTTTAAAGATGAAAATTATTAAACTTTCTACACAATCCTTAGTTGTTTAGTGGAGAAGAGACCACATTCTTTGCAGTAATACGTTTATATATTTAGGTCGGAGAGCGGAAACTTTTACATGCAGACAATAATATTATTTTGTAATATGTGCTAAAGCGTCAGGATAAAATAAATACTTCTGGGGGGGTTTCATCATTATATCCTGTTAATTTAAAAAGTATGGTGATGGAAGTGTGCTCACTCACTGCTTATTCCTTCTTCCTCTATCGCCTGAACCATATGCTCCTTTCTCACCTTACATTTAAAACATTATCTTATACTAACCCTTTTTTCAGATAGATAAATCATTTCCTTACAGTAATGATAAACATAAATTACATTAGAATAGGGCTGTGTTTATTTTTAAGTTTCTTTGTAGTTTATTTCTACTTGTGCTGAGTTTTTTAGTTACCCTCTGTTGCCCCCTTGTGATTGTTTTCCTTTCCTCATGGCTTCCTCCTAGTTGGTCTTGCCCACACCTGCTACCAGTCTGCTTATTAGCCTGTCTTAGTTTGGTCTCCCAATATATGCACCACCTCTGCAGTCAATCAGTGCTGGTTCCTTGGTTTGTTGTTTTGTTGTTCCCTTGTCTCTGGCTTCCGTCATGAGGTTTCCCTGATTTAATCTTATTTTTGGTTTTCAGTATTTTGGATATTTGGATTTTACCTCAGTTGCCTCATTAAATTTGCAAGATTCACCTCTGCATCCTGGTCTCTGCATATGGGTCCTCAAAAATCTCAAAATCTTGGTAGAAAAAAAAAATATTTTGCTCAAAAGCGATTATTTTCAGTGCAGTGAAATATTCAAGTTTTCTATGAATAATTGGAATTCTTTCTTTTAAGCAGGTAAGTGAGAAACTTTGCCAATTATATAAAACAAATTACATTTAAAATAAGAAATAAAAAACACTGCTGTATCTTGTTTCAAGTGGATAATATCTAATTACGGTATCTTACTTTAAAGCTACAGTGTGTAATAATTACAGGGATATACAGTCAGAAATGTAATATATTATACATAACTATGTTATTTATCATCATCTACGAGCTCAGCCTCTTAACCTTAATATTTGCAGAGCCAACAAACTAGCGATTGCGAGATCGCCAAAACGTCACAACGATGTAGAAAAAATAACGGGTATATTTATTATCTTAAGTCTACATGAAATCTATACCCTACACAGACTAATGAAATACTATCTGTGAAATAATCTATGTAAACAAACCTCATCACTTCAGAAGGTAGGTGATGCGGACGTCGTGGAAGACATTTTGTCCCGTAACGCTCGCCGTACTGTTGGGGGGGAGAAGCGGTGGGGGGGAGATGTTCATGTTGCTGCGGTCTGCAGTCTGACCGCTAGATGTCGCTGAAAATTACACACTTAAGCTTTAAAGGTAAAAATACTCATTCCATCGACAGATCATCCTCTTTACCTACTCAAATAAGGGTAAATACACTTTTTTTTTTTTTTTAAATGTACAAGACTGAACATTAAATAGTTTTAACAAACATTCTTATTTTTCACATGTCATCCCTTATTTTCTGTATCACTACTAGGAACACCTTTATCATTTTTTCTTCAGTATTCTTGGTGTGGATTTTTGGCTTAGTACATGTTCCCCTGAAAAGAACAGATTCAGACAGTGGCCACATCCTCTCTCACATTATATTAAATCTTCATCAGTTTTTGTGTAAAGATATCATGATAGCTGCTGCAGTGCAGAGGACAGGCTGTGATTGCACTCCATAGCTGAGCGTCTCTTACTGATTTTTCCTGCATGTAAATTAAATCCAGATATCTCCTCAGGCAGCTAAGAATAAAATTATGTCAGTAATTTGTGGGAAATAGCTTCAAGGTCAGCATAGTCATTTCATTCACTTGGATTTACTTTTGTACTCTTCTAAAGTTATCTTTCTTTTAAGTTGCAATAACCAAGTGTTTTTCACCATTACATTTTTCTTCCTTTTTTCATACAGAGATACTGGCAGAAAAAACATCTAAATCACGATTTCACTTCACAGAGTGCTCAAGGGCACGTATAAACTTATTTTCTTGTAGTATTGGTTTCCATTGTGAATTCAGCTGCAGAATATGGCAATCCTTTTAAATAATGTTTTATTGCAAGTTCGACAGTGCGATTTCCGTCTTATAAGAAAGTCCTGACAGCGTTTAGGTTCCATTATAAATTAATTAAAGGTATTGTGGAGGATTTTCTGATATTTTTTTAAAGACCTGCCCTTTCCAAAAAAATGTTTGTGCGAGAGCATGCATTAGCTCATCTCTCCTCATGCATGCTCTGTTTAAAAGTTGCTGTTCTCATAGCTCATACAAACTTACTGGGCCTGAACCTCCAACCTATCCCCTAAATCCCTCAATCACTATATAGAGCTGGTAAAATATAGTGAACTCGATTAACTTACCGCTCGGACAGATGATCACTTCCTCGTTGGTGAACTGTGCATTGCCTGCACCGTCTTTATTAGTCCCCATGTCAAAAATAAAGTTGTAAACATCTTTAGAAAGCTCTTTACTTTCATCCATCATGAGATGTTTCTTGTGTGAGACCAGTAAAACTCTTTTATAGGCCATCATTTTGGACTGAACCAGCTGATATTAATTTGCACTGATTTGCAGGATTGCTTTCTAATTGCTTTGAGATTTTGAATGGTGTCTTGGCTTTCCATGCCTCTTTGCACCTCCCTTTCATCACGTGNGGTAAAATTTGAATGGCCACTACTGTACACTACTAGCACTTGTAGAATGACTTCCCAGAGCATTCTAGGCTATTATATTTGCAAAAGATGGGCCGATGTCATATAAATTAATGAAGGGGTGTTACTCCAACTCATATGAGGGTGAAAGTGATCATTTTTGGCAATGTAATTCATTAACATTCCTAAAAGCATTGCCTAGGAAAATGTTATATACTATACTATATAATATATATAATATTTATATATATATATATATATATATATATATATAAATTAGGGGTGGAACGGTTCACAAAATCCACGGTTCTTGCTAACAGCAACACAACCAACATGTCATGCTAACGATCAGCATATACCAAACCGAACCGAAAACCGTGACCACGAAACCCCGAACCGAACTGTGGATTTTGTGAACTGTTCCACCCCTAATATATATATATATATATATATATATATATATATATATCTTTTAGGTGTGTGTGTTATTTTTGTTTTGTAATAGAATTCAGCCCCAAAGATATGAACCGACAAACTCTAGCTGTCTTTACTGAGCCATTTGAGGTTTCCTTGCATTTTGTTGCAGCATGAGAATAGAGCAGAACAGAAGTTTCTGCTGCCACAGCACTGCTAGATGTGAAGAGTCATGATTTAGTCAAGAGTCTCTCCATATCCCAAGGACATGCTCATGTTCAAAAGGCTGGCTGTTCTCCCACAGGCTCATGGATCCTACCCATGGGCCCCTTTTGCCCAGACTTCTTTCATGTGTTTGCATTGTTGTTTTGAGGCTGCTGTGTCAACTAGATTTGCTGGTTTGATTGATTGTAGGAGGAAAAAAAACTATAAACAATTCAAGCCTGGGATTAGCACCTTTTGGGTGTGGATATAGAAACTGGAAACTAAGAAATTTTTTTGCATAATTGATCATTTCAAAATAATTGTAGAGGAGAAATTACATTTCATTTCACATAATCAATAATAATAATAATAATAATTCATTTAATTTATAATGCACTTTTCACCAAAAAGGCCTCAAACTGCTACAAAAAAGCATTTAAAAAGCATTAATCAGGAACATAGAGCTGTGTAGATTTACTTTAACAGACATTTCAACTCATCTGCTGAGGGTAATCTAACTATTCTGCACACAAATGGGATGGAAACCCACAAGCACCAAGAAAAAAAAAGTTTTCAGCCAGTGGAGAACATTGACAAAGTGGAACAGAATTAGAAGCACCCAACTGCTTCTTTATTATGCTTCATAACATTTGTGTTATTTCTGACACTGCTATTATGTTAACAATGGACAAGAAAATGTGCTTGTCCATGCAAAACAAGTTGAAGGCAGGAAAGGCCTATTGCAATTGAAGCATAATCTATCAGCTCCCCATGCATAGAAGTTATGTGGAAAATCGAAATTGTTGCAATCGAAATGCAACCATTAAAAAAAAGAAACTTTTAGCAGTGGCAGAGTGGAGCACAATAAAACCTGAGGTATGAAAGCAATGCAGTTTTCTGCACAAAGTCAGAGTCGTTTTCCACCGCGTAAAGTTGTCTTCAACACCTTTTACAAGGGAGTGAAAACCCAAAAAAAGTTAAGTATAGACAACTAGTTTGATACATTTAAAAAACTTAGCTCCCGTTTACTACTGTGGAATTCAGCTGCCTGCCTTTGTCCATCTTTTACATTTCCCAAGAGCACTTTTCAGGATTCAAATCATAATTAACTCTCGTCCACTCTCTAAATAATTTAGGGTAACACGCGTCTGAATTGCACATTTCCCACTGATAACTTTTAGCCTGTTATTAGTTGTCTTTTTTTAACATATTTCCAATTATGTGCTATGCCTTCATCATGAAAAATACCAGCATTCTGTTTGGAGGCTGCTCTTGCAGAGAAAGGCTGGTTCAGTCCTGGGCAAATTGCAATAACTGATTGACTGGTTACTGATGAGGCTCCAGGTTTGTTTGACAGGAGAGGTCATATCATTTGCACTGTCTTGCAAGTTTTTGCTTTTAACAGACAGTGAAATGAAATGCAAGAATTCATTGAAATGTAACTGGAGTAATTCTTTATTTAAATAAAGACATGTTGTCTCTAGTGGCTGTTAGCATAGAAACGCTCACATTTTGTGCCATAAGAGCAACAAACTGTCATCTTTTATGGAGATTATATAAAATAGATTAACATTAGTAAGTGCATGCTGTCCAGTGGATATAAGCAATTCTAGGGTCTTGGCTCTTCCCATTTACAGCAGTGCGTTTTTTGTGTCTGTCAAGAAATAAATGGTTCTCTCATGATCTGGCCTGATTCCTCCACCTTAATTGTTTATTTCATTCACCTGCCTTTCCCTTCTTGTTGTAATTATCATTTATTTCATTTACCTGTTTCCTCCGCTTTATATTGAGTTCAGCCAGATTATTATTTTGGTTCCCTGTTCCTTTTCTGTTTTGTCTGTTATTTTCATGGTTCCTGGTGACCATGGGAATAAGAGGGTTTTGTGTCTGTCTTGTCTCCTGATCGTGTCCTGATCCCTCCCTGCGAAATCCTCAGGGTTTTGGCTCAGTATGTGGGGAGGATCAGTTTTATCCCTGTAAGCCTGGCTACAAGGAGGAGACCAGTTTAAAGTCCTGCTCATCCTGGTTCATGTCCTGTCTCTGTTGTCCTCACCACTGAGCCTGCCCGTCTGGATCTGAGCCTGTTCTGCAACTGTGCATGTCCGCCTGGTCAAGCTTCTGAATTCGGTTGGCCTCTGAACCTCCCTGGGAGCTCTGAGGATTCCTGGATGCCTGGATCCAACAGTTCCTGCTTGCTCTGATCGGCTTCCTGCAAGTCCTATGGGGCGGCAGCACCAGTGACACTCTAGGTGACGCGCGCCGCACCACTTGGCAATCACAGGGCTTGATGGCGCCCCTTTTAGGAATCGGACTGAACTGTTAAACTAGGTAAGTGACTCACTCTGATAATCATCTCCTGTCAGATTTTCATGGTCATCAATTACCGGTGTTTCTCCCACAACCAGAGTGTCTGTGATCGGGCGGTGCCCCGCCCCCCTCCTGCAGTCGCTGTGAGCCGCAGATCCTCAGTAGCTTCACTTCTGTTCCGTCTGTTTATGTTTTTATTTTAATAAATGTTTTGAAATTTCCTACTGGCTGTCTCACCTTGAATACTGGGTCCATCTGTCACGTTTATGACAGGTTCATCTTTATCAGAATGACCAGCAGGTGCCTCTAAGCATGAATTTTCTAGTCTACCCGGAGAGTTGTAATGATAGTTAGTTGTGACTTTGACTGGGCCATTGTGAACAAAGCTCTGTTGGTATTCTTATGTCTTATCTCAGTGTTCCCTGCCACCAGAATTGAAGAAGCCTCTTGGATGAGAGGCAAAACGTCTTCTAGAAAACTTCACGTCCAGTTGCCTAAACTGAACTTGTCAAGCTTGACCATGACCTGGCCGACTGAGAATCTTTACAGATATGTATCTTTTACGGTTGTTATCATACTTGACTATTCCTCAGATCCAGCCATCTTGTTAGGCATAGCATGATGCTCACACCACCTTGCTTCACAGTGGTGTTTGCAGGATGATGTTTTTTTACTGATGGCTTTCTTTTAATTGATCGCTTCCATCACGTCTTTGACGCTGAGAGGGGTACTGGCTGCGTTTTGATTACTGCCTCGTCTGCCAGTTCAAGTGGATAGCTATTTTATACTTGGTTTGTAATGTTTCATAGGCTTTCCATTTCCAAATAATACATTAAACAGCCATCCATACAATCTACATACCAAGTTGATGGAAACTAATGGTAGGAGAACCAGAGTACCTCCATGCAGAGCCACCATCATGCTTTATTTTCCCACCGCCTTGAATTAATGACACAGACCAGACAAGTGCAGGTGTCTGTTTGATCATAGATCACTCAAGTTTTCACAATTTTTACAAAGCAATGCCTCTCAGTTTCCTTAATCCCCTAAGACTTTTTTGTTTTTGAGAGTTTGGGACAAATAAAGGAAGGAGAGGATTGGAGTTCCCTCTGGGTTAGCACTCAAGAATCCCATCACCTGCCTGGCATACGGCCAAAGTTCAGGAGTTTTCTAAGGCAAAGGTGACATGAAATATGATAACTAAACATGCATGGCTCCTAGGTCACTCTAAAAAAACATTGAAGTAAAAGATATTCTGTAAAGGCGGGGCGTTCTCTGAAATTGTGTTTTGAGGTGCAGAATATGTTGTTACCAAAGTCAAAAGGGCCGTTACAGATGGTACTGCATCCTTGTGTTGGTAAACACCGACTCGCCTTACTTAAAAATAAAAATATCTGGGGGCATGGTTACATTATATGCCTATACAAAAAAGAT
>NW_015150637.1:268930-273380 GCF_000732505.1 Cyprinodon variegatus | reverse complement strand
CAGTTAATCCTTCCCAGAGCCTCCTATCAGAACAACAACCAAAGAGAAAATTCCTGTTCCTACCACACCCCAAAAAGGGGCACAGGGCCAAGGTAGGTAATATTCAAATTAAATACAATTTTTAAAAAGTTGTTCAACTAAAACCTTTTCATTTGAATGAAAACAAATTAAATGCATTAGAATACTATTTTCTCAATAGGTACGTGGATGAAATCTGATTGGGTTTTCTTTTTGCTAACCTGCTTAACCCAATTACCTTCTTGTTAACCTCCAGGACACACGTGTAATATCATTCCTCTGGTCACATGGTGTTATTATTGTAAATATATACAACTACCTTTATCTACTAACAGATGAAGTAAAAACACAGCATAATACACAAAAGGATGTCATAATTATGTTTTAAAAACTTTGTATAAAACCGCAGTGAGCTACTGGTATATACATTTTTAGAAATGTCATATAACATGACTATGCACCTTTAAAGGCACATTAAATCTTTGAAAGTGTGTTTTTTGGTGCAATTCCTGTGAGAGTCTCCCAGAGGATGCCGAATGCCAGTGGATGGTGAATTGTTGCTTCTCTTTATAAGAATTTTTTATTTCTCCCTGCGTTGGACTGACCAAAGCCTTTTGGAGTACATGCCAGAATGCTCTGCTACCTTTTGAAGCTGCCTCTAAGACAAAATCACTGGGGGGTTCCACCTGTCATAGGAGAAGCACAATTCTTTAGTTTCTTTCTAGCAGAACCTGTGGGATTCTTGGTGAGAGGGGAGACTAAAACAAGGGTGTCTCTCCTTCATTCTTGTTTCGCACAATTCACCACATGCATTTTAAAATCTTCTTCAGAGAAAAACAAAGGCCTGCTTGCAGATTTCTCTCACATACCTGTAAATCCCTCCTTTCAAAGCAAAAGTGGGATTAGTGCTCTGACAGCTTAGACCAGAAACTGAACTCAAAATGAAAGTCAAAGTAAAGGTGAAAAGGACTAAATGAGTGTCCAGTAAGATCTGAAAAATAAAATATATATGTTTCTTTGTACATGTCACTCTCATAACATTAACATATTTTACCCTGTATTCATTTGAATTAGAATCACTTGGATGGATGTGATGAAAGGACACAGTCTCATTATTTATCTCAGTTTACCATCAAATAGATGCCCTGCTTTTGATAAACCTAACCCTGTTCAGAGTCTATGTGCTGATAATTGAAGGTAAACAAATAGGATACTAGATTTATAAACTTTACCTTTAGAACAAAAATACAATTAGTTAAATTTTTTCTGTAAAAATTTATCATTTTAGCTTATTGAAAAATAATGAATAAATCAATTGTATTTCAGCTTGTTTTTGATAATTTTTTTACAAGACAACTAAGAGATAATTATGAAGTTTTAAATCCTAAAACAAACGATAACAATCTTTAGTTCTCTTACTGCTGTAACTCTCCAGGGAAATGTAATTAGCTATATGCAAATTTACAAATCTTATATCTTTGGTTTAAAAGGGTCTGTCAAGAAAACTCTGACATCTTTTGAAAATGTAGACTTTACTGTAGGCTCTTTCTAGTTTTAATGTGAAGTTTCAGTGTTTTTTTTTTTTCCAAGAAATGTCAAATGTTTCTACTAAAAAGGCACTTGGCGCCAAACAGTGGTTAATATTGGAAGTTCAGTTTAATATAATACAAGTATGTGAATAGTTCTGTATGAAATGACTGAAAATAGTTGTTGTAATGGTTATCGATGGTTTCGCTGGACATGTTTGAAATCACAGCCAAAACTCTTCCGGTCTCCTTATTTTTAAGGACTTCAAAGGATCCGGTCCCTGTAGACCATGTCCTTGAAAGACGCAGCCCATAAATTTGAACAAAGCCACTGACAAATTCAATGATAACAGGCATGATTACTCATTTCATTCACCTGCTTAGCTCCGTCCAGTTTTAACCTGCTTAGCCCCTGACTCTATTTAACCAGCCCTAAAACCAGTCATCAGTACCAGATTATTCTCAAGCCCTTGGTGACAGTCTTCTGGCTTAACTCTGTGTTTTCTGATCGCCTGATCCTAAACCCCTCTGCCTGTGGACCTCTGAGGTTGCCTGTTCCCATTCTGTTTGCCTGACCTGTATGGATTTCCGTCGTCTACTCGGTTCTGATCTTCTGCCTGTTCTCCATTCCTCTGGGGCTTCAGCGTCTGGTACTTTCTGGGTAGCACCCGCCGCATCTTGTTGGCAGCCCACTGGTTGCAATTTACCTCATCCTTCTGGCATAGACTGAACTTTAAAAGCAGGTTAGTGACTCACACGTTCATAATCTTCCACCACCAGATTTATGTGGTCTCTAACCTGTGTTTCCCTCCTGCAGAAGTTTCCGCCTTAGACACCCTAGCTGATCACTGCAGATCTGATGTTTTCAATTAAACACTTTTGAATTGTCCGACCGACTGCCTTGAATACTGGGTCCCCTGTTCTGAGCGCTGCAACATATATGTATTGCATTGTTGGGAATTTTCTTCCATTGCTGTTTTGGGGCTTGGCTCTTTTTTTGGCAAAAGTATCTGCTTATTTTAATGAAATGGCAACCAATTAAGAGGGATAGCCTGATGCAATATGTTTAACATACATAGCTAGTTATTGTTCTGGTTGTGTATTACAGCAAAATTAAATAAGAAAATGGACAAACGTATGCATGACTGTGATGTAGGGTTAAACACTTTGAAAGGGGCAAGCTGACTGGAGCCATTTAGACAGATATATGTTCTGCTATTTTAATCTCTCTCGTCCCACCATGACTTATTTTTATTCAAACTTATTGAAATGAAGATTTTCCCCAAAGAAAGATATCACTCATGGCAATAGGTGTTTGTTAAATTTAATTATATTTTCAGTACAATACTTTGTTTTTCTTTTTTGTTTTTAGATTTTTTATTTTTTTTTTACTCTCTGCTTGCCGATCAAAACTTCTCTAACTTACCATTTTCTCATTCATCCCGTTTCGGATTTTGCCTTTGTGGAAGTTTAATAAGTGTCGTTGTTCACTGAAGCATGGCAAATATTTGGTATCACATTTCTTATCTGAGAAGGGATAAAGTGATAGAAAAAAATAATCATACTCTGGCCTTATTGAAGTGAATCATAACAAAAGAAGCCCAGAAGGGCCTTCTACAGGAAAAAACATGTTTGTGATGCAGAGTCAGCCTGGGATATCAGACTCACAGCTGAATAAAGTGGCATGGTTAGGATTTTATTTTTATTTTTTCAAGGCCCAGACAGTTCAGTGGAGCTGCTTTGGGGTGCTGGGCCATGTTCTTTGAATGGAAAACATTTACTATTAATAATTCAGGACTGACTCCACTTTATTATCAGAGGAGGTGCTTTGTCCTCTCATCGGGAGCAAGAGCGTAAACCCTCCATCTTCGTTCTAGTTCTCAGATTAGCAAAAAATAAAAAAATAAAAAATGGAGGTTGTTCTTATGAAATGAAGAGGTACAGTAGATTGTTCACCAGTCTAGATGTTAATCAATTTCACTTCTCTGGCTGTATATATAAATAGTTTTTTTTGGTGGGGAGTTTCTTTTCCATTTATGTTCTGGTGAATTTAGTCAGCTTGAAAATTAGTGTTTGGTTTGGTTGATATTAACTAGTCTCTTTTGTGTGTGTTTGGTTAATTTATTTATTGTTGTTTATTGTTGTTCGTCAAAAATGTCTGAAATAAATTCCTATTCATTCAAAAGTCTTCTGCAGCCCACTCTTCTGCACAATTTGAGCTAATATGGCATGTTTGTCATGATGGGTTTAGGATTTAAGCCCATATGCAGAACACCACTGGAGGCTGGGTAAAAGTTTAACAGAGTTTATTAAAGGTTCTGATACACAAGATAATGAACAGGATCTGGAACAGGTCCGGGCTGGGTTCACTGAAGTCTTGACTAGGTCCGGGCTTCTCTTTGAGAGAGAGGGAACCATTGGGTCCAGAGACCATTGGTTCAGCAGAGTACACAAGCTGCTGCAGCGTCTAGCTTCTGACTTTGAATGGCAGACCTTGATCAGAGTTTCAAGCTCTTCACAGAGAGCAGCAGGGGAAATCCACATAGGAATCCTCAGGTTTGGCTCATCAGGGCAGATTGGCAGGTTATTCTAACCCAGAGCTTCAGGCTAGAGACAGGTTTCCTGTGAGGCAAAAACAGAGGAGAATTAGAATCTGTTCTCTCACTTGAGACAACTAAGATTCTATCAGATATCAGAGGCTCAGGTTGCTAACCAAACTAAGGTCAACACTGCGGCGTCGAAGGAAGGTCTGGCAGCTGGTTATAAAGGGGAGGTCTCCTGATGAGTAGATGCGTCTCAGGTGTGCTGGAAGGCTCCAGCTCCAGGAGACCCACGGTGCACTCTGCTGGAGGAAGGTGGAACAGCTCCAGATCCCAACAGTCACTCCAGTCCTAACAGAAAACAAC
>NW_015150637.1:258552-268920 GCF_000732505.1 Cyprinodon variegatus | reverse complement strand
AACAAATTGTGGTCCTTTACACACAAATTATACGAAGACAAAATCACATCAATAGAATTATAATGGAGAAAAATCTTTGCTATAATTTAATGGAAAAGAATAAAAGAAACAAAAAATCTATGTCTCCAATTCATCAGTACGGTAATTGTTAAATTTCAGTAATTTATAAACAAACAATGTCAAAATCATTCAATATTAATGGCATAGTATTTATATCATATTTATTTTTTTTAATCATCTATTTAAATATTTAATGCATTTTGTGCTACAGCTCATGTAATTATTCTAACCGTTATCATGGCTTGTCAAATTATTCCTAGTTTCTGATTGTCTCATGATGGGTTTTCTCTAAGTCAAGCCCAAGATGCAGAACACACACGGGAGAACTGAGGAAAAAGTCCAAAGAGTTTATTTAGAACACAAGCACATGAATACTGGAACTGATACAGGCAAGGGGGGGGGCTGGTTCACTGGGGTCTGAGCTGGAAAGGGAGATGGTAGGTAACAGAGTTCATGTGAGGCTAAGCATAGCTAGCTTAGGGTTAGAATGGCAGTCCTGGGTTGGAGCTTCCAGCTCACTGCAGGGGAAAACACGGAGGGTCTTTCAGGCTGAGCTTCCAGCTCACCGTAGGGAACAACAGGGGAAATCCACGTAGGAATCTTAGGGTTGGCTCACCAGGGCAGCTTAGCAGGTTAGGTTTTCCAAGAGCTTCAGGCTTGAGACTGGTCTCCTGTGATACAGCTCTCCCAGAGCTGCAGACCAGAGACAGGTTGCCAGGTTAAGCTCATCCAGAGCTTTCACGAAGAGGCAGGAGGTTAAGCTCATCCAGAGCTTTCACGAAGAGACTGGAGGTTAAGCTCATCCAGAGCTTTCACGAAGAGACTGGAGGTTAAGCTCATCCAGAGCTTCACGAGGAGACAGGATTCCAACTAAGATCAACACTGCGGCGTGGAATCCAGGTCTGAAGGTAGCTTAAATACTGTGGTCCTCCTGATTACTAGATCAGCCATAGGTGTGAGAGAGGCTCAGCTCAGGAGGACCCACGGCGCACTCTGCTGGAGGCAGAGGGTAATCTCCAGAACCTAACAAAAAACAAAGAGAGCAGAAGAGGATCCTCGGCGCCCTCTGGTGGGCAAGCCTGAGGATCCCAACAGATTGGTTGTCATGCTGTGCAACACTGTTTCAGACAAACAAGTTTAGCAGCCCAAGGCCTGCCCACCTAAACAATGAGGCTGATAGATGAAGAAATTCACCAATTCACAACACATATCATCTCAATGCACTTTACAGTGGCAATTCAACAGCTGATTGCATCATTCAAAAACCAGCTGATTGCATCGACTCATTGACAATTCTATAAATTATTTACATGTATAAAACATTAATGACAATGCATGGTACCTATAAATGCATGTAGTTTTATTTGATTGCTAATTCCATAGCAATTATCACATTGATAAATATTTAACTAACTACTTGTTTATTCATTGAGACATTTTTCAAGACCCAATGAAACTCTGCTATTCTCACCATTTTAAGTCATTCTCAAATGTGCAAATTTTGGCAAATATCCAGAAATGTGCAAACAGGTTCAGATTACTCAGTAGAAGGTGACAAGAATGGTTGCCATCTTTTCTTTAGCAAAAGTCTCCTATTCTGTTGAGAGCTACTCTAAGTTTCTGAATCGTGATCTATGATTTTTATTTGGGATCAGCTGGGTGAAAATTATTTTGTATTCTTCCAGGTCTCACTGCCTCTTAATTGCCAGTATCATACTGTGAGTTGTTCTTTATTAATAAGAGCTGTTTATAAAGCTAGACTACTGTGCCATCTGCATATATGCAAATGCGAGAATGTTTGAGATTTTTGGAGGGATTGGTCTTAAACAGGAGGATTGCAGGGAACATTTCATAACTGGAAACGTTACCTCATTTCATACAGTAATTGGCACCATCACAGTAAGTGTTTGTCTGCTCCCAGGATTCTTCTGTATTATCTTCTCAGTTGAGTCTGCTACTGTTTTTTTCTCCTCTACTTTCTTTGTTCTTAGTATTATTACAGCTAAGATAAGATAAGAAATGCCTCAAGTGTCCCAGAGTGTGGAAATGTTCTTGTGAAAATAGCAAAACAATTAGAAAGAGGACATAAGACTTTACAAACTTGACTACATCATTTTATAAAATAAGAGAGGAACATCAGCCAGTGTACAGAGTGATGATTAAACTCTGCATTTATTACCACCGTATTTATCTTGAAACTGCCGAACATACATCTGAAATAGATTTGAATGTGAACTAAAGTTACTGTATTTTCCTATAATTCATACCACTGGCATATTTAGCTTCAGTAATAGTTTAGGGTTTAAAGTTATATTGCAATTTTAACAACCTGTTTCTTCTAACTGGAAATAATGTTAATGCTCTGGAACGTCTCAGCGATGGTCCAGACTTACATCTAATAGAACCTTCACAGAGGGAATTCAATATTTCTTTGCTCAGAAATTGCATTAAATCTGCAGATGCCAGGGGTTTAAATACATTTGGCCTTTTTACTGCATTTTCCAACTTTTTACCACTTCAAGAGTACAAAGCTATAAGTTAAAGGCTTTCAACACAAAAATCATCTATCTGTTTGTCCAGTAAAAAGGCTGTCATGGCTGTTTTCTTTGTTAAAGGGAGGTTTCAGTGGGCAGACAGCTGAGCATACCCCTTAAAAATGCTCCAATACGAAAGTGAGCATAGATTTACGGTAAGTAATTTTTTTTACAGATGCAAGTCACTCAAAAACTCTTAAACCAAAGCTGTCAACCAAAGCCTCTGTCTGTGATACTAACAAACTAAGCTGGTCCATCTGAGTTTGTTGACAGTTACATGAAGAAGGTTAAAAAGAATCCAGCTCTGGTTTTAGGAGTTGAGTCTTACCAAAGGGGAGTTAGTTTTTTCAAAGCAATAAATCTGCAATAATCTTCCAAAAAAATATTTTTTACTTCCAGCAGAGATGGCAATAGATTTAAAGTTTAGTGCAGCAAGTAGTATCAAAATTGCAGCAGATTAAGTAACTAAAACAAAAATCATAGTCATAAGAATGAACACAGGGCTGAGGTCAGAACCCTTAGTAGGTTAACAGATTTCATATTAGTTTACCAATAGTTTTATATTTAGTTGCTTTGAATTTCACTGGGAAATAAGAAATTATTAGACTTAGACAGATTTACAAGTGTAAAACAAAAAGAAATTTCGTTTGGAACAGCTCTCTGCACAATTTCATCTTTTTAAAAGTGCAGCCTTGAAAAACAGTAAAAAATATATATATATAAAAACAGTAATATGAACATATGCTTTACGGTTCTAACATTTTCTTTTTCTTTTTTTTTTTCTTATTTCTTTTTTTTTTAGCCCCTATGCTCCACTCAAATACATAAAAACAGTATCTACACAAATATACATTTTATCAAATGTATTATTTGAGTAATCAAAAACGGTGTCTTAGATAAACAGATGGATAAGGATAAAGTTGAAGTCAAGATCTGCTATACAGTAAGTCCTCCTTATTTTAGCTTGTAAAAGAATTGCTTTCAGGCAAATTTAAAATTTCTCATCAGATACATCTTCTGAATATTGCTGTTTATTTATACAATAAATAAGCTGAATTTTGATCTGAATGGTTAAGATCTCAGACTATATGAATCTCATGTTTACCTCCCAATTGCGATAAAACCTTTTACAACATATTACAGTTATGTGTGTGTAATTAAGTACCTATAACCTTTCTAACATGTTTAAAAGGTTATAAGTAAAAACATTTAAAACTTTAGGCACAAATAAAAAAGATCTACCTAAAGAGGCTTTGCAGATGTTGATGTAGATTTCAGTTTGACCAGTGGGGGAAAAATTCAATAAGACTATTACTATTGGTAGAAATAATATTTTAAATTATACCATCATTACAGGTTTAACGACAATAAATATTTACGCAAAAACACAACTAGATATTGAAATATTTCACTAGATTATAATTTTTCCGGCTCATCTTAAAATTAATGATTTAATCAAACGTATTTAGATTTTTTATACCAGTATTTGCTGAGGGATGATGACAAAAATAAGCCTATTGACTGACTCTGGCACCTTTTGATGGAACTACTTTGTTATTTCTTTTTTTTTTTTTTTTTAGGTAATATAATATATTATATATTCCTCTATATAAAAAAAAAACTCCTCTTCCAGCTGCTACTGTCATGTAAACTATCTACTACTTCTTGATGCATTCTTCTAATTTAACAAATAAATAGTAACATTTCACTGTCACAAAGTAAGTTATAAAAATGTATATTAGTCATTTATTTAGCACTTTCCTTTTTGGTTTTTTGAATCTCTAGAAAGTTTTGTGCCCTTTTTGGTGCAGTCTTGTATTGGCACTTTTTTGTCTGTCTAATAATTTATTTGTTCAAGTCTATTTGAGAAGAGTCCATTCATCTTCTGGGAATGAGTGCAGAGAGGAGCTTAGAATTACACTGATCATACATTCACTTAAAATCTAGGATGGTTTTTGATATTCAGTGTGAAGCCTTCAAGGTCATAAAATCTGATTGGAAAAGTTGTATTCAGCTGTCAATTTCAGTCATTACTCATCCAAAGAATGTTGGTAGTTACATTCCTATGTAGAAAGTGTTATTCTTTTTCATTCTGAAACAAATTTAATTTAACACAATATGTGTGTGTATGCATCACCCTGACAAACAACATTAGTGAATAGACATGCTGCAGTCTAATTACTAACCTTCTTGCTTACAGCATCTATGAAAACATAATGTAGGGAGGCCTGTGTTACCCTTTGCTGTGTGTTTCTAAATAATTTATTACAATTGAATAAAAGAAATATTGGATTAAACAACCTGTTTAAAATTTGTAATCCAATAATGAGGATTATTTTATTTATCATTTACTGTAGAGTCAATTCTGATAAAGATTATTTTCCTTATAGAGTGTTTTGTGTCTCATAGCTATAATTTACATGGTAGTGTAAATTATCTATATTTGACGATTTCTTTGGTTTTCAAACATAAGATGGAGAAAATTACATTAAAATATTCTAGTATCCTTAATACAGCAAATAATAAGTCTCTCTGGTTCTCCAGTTTCCCTTGATTGAATGTGAAGTTTCTCCCTACCCTGGCTGACAGTTGCAAAAACTCAATGAATGACAAAATGAGCTGCAAAGTTCAAATCATTCAAATAATTAAAAGCAGATGAATATTTCCTGACAATGCCTTGTTCGTAGAAAATATGCAAAGGAAAATAATTTGGCAAATACCAAAAACTGCAGCTAGTCAGTCCACAAAGAAAGAAGTCAATGACCAAGCCAGAAAATATCCAGCATATGTCTTTAGATAGCTAATGCTGAGGAATACTGCATGTCCCTCCAACTGTCTCTGGGCATCCAATTAATGTTTAACTGAGGATCTGTTACCATCTGACTTGAAATTCAACTCCCATAGAGGTGTGTAATGCTTAAATCTTGTACAGCATGTTTGCAGGTTTTCATTTACTTGTTAGTGTTTTTAGTAGTTACAGCATTTTTATTTTTGCTGTGATTTTCCATTGCATTTGTGTTTTTTGCTTGTGTGGGTTTGCATTGTTCTTATGATAGCAGCTGTTTGATAACAGTTAATGCAGAGATGCAACCATTTTTTTGTTGTTTTAATCGGATGAAAACCACAGCTCCATCCTGCAAAATGTAGGATTTTTGGGGGGTATTAGTGGCTTAGATGTAAAAGTGAGCTGATGGGAAATGGGGTTGAGAGAGAGAGGGAAGAATGAAACCCACCACAGTAACAAGGATTAAGGCCTCTATACATAAGTTGTGCAGTTAACCCCTATGCCACCGCCCTACCCAGAGAGAACATTTTCAATAACACTAAACATTGATGTTCATAGAGGACAAAACAGCTAAATTTAATCAGCTCTAAAAGCAAAACGTGGTTCCAAAGATTTGACTTTAAACCACACATTTTGACCAAGTATGACTACCACTTCAAGTAAGGTTAAATGCTTTGGTTATAAATAGATGCACACAGACCTGATTAAAAAAGAGCAGGATGAGGCCAATGTTTTATGAAACAAATAAAGGAAAGTGCCAGTCCTTTTGAAATAAAGAGATTTTTTTCACACTAATTGGAAGCTATCGCAGCATGTCCTCTCATTGATGGTCTTCTGTGGCATCCCTACTCTTTGGTGCAGACCAGATCTGAGCTGCATGTGAAGGGCTTTCTGCTTTGCTTTTGTTAAAGGAACCTGACTAAAGGCTTTCCCCCTGGGATCTACAGGGGAAGTCTGTGTGGGTTTAGAGAATAATCGTTCCTTCAAAAAAGATTTTGCTTTTAATTGGGTATGCAGAAAGTTGTTTTTTTTCCCCTTGTTTTTATTATGTCCTAATCGAAGCAGGTATATAATAAAAAATACTTAACAGGGGACTGTATAGATCTGTCACAGAGAAGTATGAGGACTTTGTCTAATAATAGAAAAAATAATTGGTACATCCGTTTTGACATGTGTCATCCAAAGCCTGTATGCTCTGCCCTTGGATGACAAAGGTCATTGTTGTGCATGTTGCTCACTTTAAATACTGTTGTTTCCTGTGACACATAAAAGTCATGCATTTAAATAACCCTCAGCTTAAAAACAGACATTATTTTCATCTAATATCTAGTATACAATAAATCACTGATTTATCTGACTGTTAGTCAGGTGTAACAAAACATAAGCTATAATAAAACATTAAAAAGGTCAAATAAATCTAAGAAAGTGAAGGTTTATCTTAAAATGTTTAAATTTGTTTTACAGCTGGCCTAACTGATTCTGCCTTTAACCCCACGTCTTTCCTGGGGAAAATAAAATCCTTCATCCTTCCTTATATGAAATTTACCCATATTTCCCCCCTGAACCCTGTTCCGCCCCAGTTGTTGCAACTGCCTTTAAGTCTGAGTAGGTCACTTTATTTTCATCGAAAAAAATGCCTCTATGTTTTTCACTGTCTGTGATGTCTTTCCTCTGGTTATGGAGGGCCAGTCCCACCATTACCCCCTGCTTGGTCAGAATGAGAGACTTCAGCAAAGCCAAAACCTGCAATATCCTTCTTCCGTAACTAACTTACTATTATGCAATAACTTATTAACTTCCTTTTATCAAATTCCAAGCTAAATATGATTCCATTGTTTTATAATTTCTAGTTGAATTTAACATAATTGGCTTTGAATGTGACTGTATTACCTGATCCGATACAAACTAAATTTAAACTGCATTACATAAACCAAAAGAATATAAATTGGGTGTGATTTTTTTCCTTTGATGTAGCATTTATTTCTAATTAGCAAAAAATAACTTAGTTGAACTGAACTGATTCACAGCTTTCACATCATGTTGGTGATGTTCATATTGTCAGAAACACTTAACTAATAATGCACCGAATGGATGCGACCTTGAGCAAACTACATGAATAACAAAAAAGTATGGATATGAAAAAACAAATGCGAAATATCCATTGGAAATCAATCTAGATTTGATGAATGTGTTAGGAAACCAATTTTGTGTTTTAGCTGCACTCATGTAACAAGGTATTATTTTCTCTACAAAAAGTAAAATGGCAGGACTGCTTAATAATAATTATTATTATAATAATTTAACTTTATTGATCTCACATTGGAGAAATGTACCGCTTCATTTAACCTGTCCCCTTGGGCAGTAGTGGGCTGCCATTGTGTGGCGCCAGGGAGCAGTGTGGGGTGAAGGGTCTTTGCTCAGGGACCAAGAGTGGCAGTCTGTGGAAGTGGGGCTTGATCTAACCACTACACTGCCACTCTCAGATGTAGTCTGCAAACTACATGCACTATTTATTTATATGCCTGCTGCAGAATTCTGACCTTGAGTCATAGTAGAAATCATAGTTTCCCCCTTGCTTGCAAAGAATGTTCAGACAACCCCCTTTTTCTGTATCTCTTTGCCCCTCAGACATTGCATCTAAAGTAGGATGAAGAGATATAGGAATAGAGGGATCTGAGGGGGTAGTGCACGACATGCACCTGCAGCCGGCCTTGGTCATCAACCTACTCTTTGATTCTCTGCTACATGAAGTAGGTTCCTTTTTTCTTTCACCGATGGCTCCTATTAAACCAGTGATATCAAAGGAACTCTCTCTCATCTTTTCATCCATCTCTTGTTCCCAGGCAAACGCAGACAACCTCCTCCTCATTATAACAGCTGTTTCTCTGGTTACACTTTTATTATACAAAATGCTTCACTCGACAAACCTAGCTGTCATTTATTAAACTGTTTCCCAAGAGTGGCTGGATCTGAAGGACCAAGGCCATTTTGCACTTATTCTGTAAAGCTCTTTTTTTACTCTGTAAATGTTTTAGCAGGAAAGGAAACCAGAAGGTGCAATGTGTCTTTGTAAACAGAGGAAACATCCGAATAGCTCAAGTTGTAGAACATCTAGATTTCATAACAACTTTTATATGCAGACAAAAGGGGTTTTAGTTATATACTTTAAGATATAATAGTGTCTGAACAAGTTTGAGTTTTCAGTTTCATGGTCATCTCTGCACAGTTTTGCTCATGGAAGAAGAATAAAGTTTGTGGTAAGAGCTGTCTCCCTTTTAATGCTAGTCTTTTTTATTATTTCTAGTGCAAAATAAATAAACTGATGCCCACCTTCTGTCAGAGCAATGGTCTTTCTCCCCAGACTGAACAAACAGGGAGGGAATGAAGCTTATATTATCTTTATAATGATAACCTTATCATTTGTTTAGTTTATTTATTTTGTCATTCACGTATTTTCCTTATTGCTAGGAAATTATTAAAGATAACTTGCATCAGACATTGCAAACATATCAAATAGTAAAATTGTCTAAAATTCATATTAATGTTAGAAAAAATATATTATGAATAAACTTAATAATAACTGTTCGCCATTATCTTCAGGTAATTTTACACCAGTTTAAAAGCCTTTAACACCATTGTAGATTTACATGGGGAAAGAAAGGACTACATATATAGATTGGAAACATCTGGACTGAAACATTAGATATTGATGGATAAGGATGCATTATAACACAATTTGAGAGTTGAAATGAGGCACACATATTTGTAATGAATATACATTAATGACTACTACATTTTAAATGATTGGTGCAATACCATTCTACAGAGTTTTTTTTTTTTTTTGGGAAAACATTTACTAAAATGACATTCAGAAAAAAGTGTGTGTTTTGATGCATGAGCAGGTCTGTTGTTGCTGAGAAAAACTACCCTTATGAATCCTCAATGATTCATAAGGCCTGTTCTACTGGACATCACCTACAAAATGTCCTGTAGGACAAATCTTTCTAAATCAGACGCAACGTACTGATTCAAAGGTCAACACTAAGAAGAACTGAATGTTTCTGCACCTTCAAGCCTGATCATTTATGTGCCAGTGATCCAAGGACACCAAAGCATTCAAATCTTACTCTTGGGCCAATTAAAGCAGGCTATGTTATGCCGGCTCATAGTGAAGTCTGATTAGTTTTGTTTCCCTTTCATGAGTCTCACAATTTTCATGAAATGAATCACATTTTAGGTAAACAGTCATTTCATACAACCAAGTGAAAGTGTAAAAGACCAACAGACTGCCATTAAAGAACTATACTGCAGACAAACATACACCAGAAAATGTCAAACTTAGCAATGACATAAAACTAAACAAAAGTATTAAAGATGAAAATGAATTAATTAGTTATTATAAGAAGAGAAGAACTGAGGAAAATCATATTAAAGGTATAATACCATTAGAACAGGGAGTAAATAAACACAAAACATTTATATACAAATGTGTAAAGATGTTTGTGATTCAATTAAAAATTTCAACAGATGTAACCAAAAAGACGAAGCAGTACTTGCCTAAATGTTTCATTTAACCAAATCATAAAGCATCAGCTGACAAAGAATATAACACTTGGTTGAAATTGGTAAAAACTAAAACTGAAATGAAAGCTGGAAGCATGTTTTTAAAACCAAGTTCATTTCTGTGTTACCCCTAGTTCTTCAGCTCACCTGGGGGCCACAGTAATAATATACCGACTGTAAAGAGTTCCTGGAAATAATAATAAAAAGAAAAATCGGTGTGCCTCTTTTTATGGTCCTCGTCAGCCTTCTTTTAGCTAACCTATAAAGTAATGGAGCTGTAGTTGTGTTAGAAACACCAGAAAGGAAAGCATTTAAATAATATTCTGGACAAGTTATAATAGCATGAACTAAACTCTTGGTGAGGTGTTTCAGGCACGTCCCACCGGGGATGGATGGATGGATGGATGGATGGATGGATGGATGGAT
>NW_015150637.1:242545-258383 GCF_000732505.1 Cyprinodon variegatus | reverse complement strand
TACTAGTACTATTTTAACATCTTTGCAATATTTCTAATGTTTCATAAGACTTAGATTTACCTCAAATATAGGTAAATGGTTCCTTACCAGTGCTAGATTTAGCTAAAGTTCTTTTAATATATTATTCAGTTACTACATCTTATCCAATAAAGCTGAAGGAAATGTTCTACTACTCAAAATGCAAAGACTGTAATGAATCCTCTTGCTCATAAAGAAACACTTCTGTAGAGTACTAAGCTATGTGTCATCAGTGTAGCAATTTAAAATGATGGTATATCCCCTGATGACAACACCTTTACAAGTGAGGGACCTAAAATGAAACTTAGTGTAACACCATAGCCTAGGCTATAACACTGGAGCAACAGTTTTAATGTGTTTGCACAGAATGTTCTATCTAATTATGGGCATTTTAATAAATCTTTGAATCTGTCTGCATCATATGCTCACACTGATTGTGATTCCCCGTCACTATCAGTTCCTAAGTCAATACTCACAACAGCATTTTAGATCAGGAAAGGGCCCCAAGTTAAAATGTTAATCATATCCTTTATGACAAACTAGTCTTTCTAAACTGTTTAAGGGATGTTTATTTAACAAGGCCAAAGTGTATTTCCTAAGCACAGTGGATTGTTACAGATCATAGTTTATGATCATGCATGTTTCCACTGCAGTCACTGAGTTTTTGCTCGAAACAGAATTTCTAAACACAGGCTGCTTAAACGCATGCTTTGTCCGCTCCTGAGATCGTAGCTCTCAAAATAGCTCTGCATGACGGATCGTGAGGATTCTCTCTGCCTTCTCTCATCACTATGCAGAATCCCGTTGACTTTAGTGTGTCAGCACTTTGCTCTAAGAATATTCCAGCACCAATGTGAAAATGAGGGAGTTTCCTCGTTGCTAGTGTCCATACCATACTTTGTTTTGCCTCTTTTTTTTTTTGGGTCTAATTAGGTTATACTGTGAAGGGCAAAATATTCGGAGGGGGATTAGAGCTAATATACTACCTGACTGGAGGGCAATGTTTGCATTCAGTAATTTCAGAAATTGCACTGTGAACTAAGACACAAAAAATGCAAAAGACACTGTCTTCTGGATTCATAAAGTTTAAAACCAAAATGTTTGATAATTTATTCAACAAGATATATAATATTCTTGCTCTTTTGCTAACAGATCAAACGAGACATTTATTTTTTTTGTCAATTGGGTTTACCAACAATTACCATGAGCTAAATGAGAGATTAATCAAAAGATTTCAAGGAAACAAGTTTACATAAACTAGGATAACAAGTGCTTCAAAATGTTGTAAAGCCGCGATGATGCTTGCTGAAGCTGCCTAGAAAAGGTCTGCTGGTCAAAGTGAAACGACTACCGTGGTGTACAGTTAAGACAACTCAGAGAGAAAAAGACAGAAGCACAGGAAAAAGCAAGTTTATTGATGGCAAATGAGTTTTTTTTTCTGGGCACATGCTCTGAGCTCTGATGAAACTAAACTCCCAAGAGGAGTGTATCAGCAGAAAAAAAAATCATCCTTTTTAATATATCAGTCATTTGCCTCCTAAACAGGTTTCATATTGTTTTATGGTTCAGCCAATGAGGAGTTGGAGACCAATGTTGTGGGTAGGTGCCCTGTCCTGTTATGTCACCTGCTTATTGTGGTTCAGCAATTTATTTGATTCCAACCTGGATAAGGAAATTATTTCCTGCATTTCAATGTGTTGGAGAGCAGGAAAAAGCAGAGGCTCACCCAGTGCAGCATTCGTGTAACAATCAGCACAGGTCAGCAAACTAGGAATCTGCACAAAATCAGTGAGGAGTAAACATACATTTCAAAAAGCTGACGAGTTAAAATAAAGAAGCAAAAGACCCAAGGGACTTTAAGAATGAAAGTGAAGTCTGTGTCTGAACACCCTAACCCCCTAAATTCCTCAATCACTATATAGAGCAGGGACTATGTAGTGAAATTTATAGTCAACTCTGTTAACTGAACGTTCGGGCGCAAGATCACTACTTTTCGCCTCCACCCCTCTTTGTTATTAGTTGTCGCTGTTGGGTAGTGTCAGCCTATGGCAACTGCGGGCCCTTGAGACAGCAAGTCCAATAATGCTTTGAGAGGAGAGAGATGGGATATATCTGCTCGTCTAGTGACCATGAATAATAACTACTTTTCAAGGTGCATTGTGGGAAATTTCGAGTCCACTACTTTTTCATCCACTAGAAGTTTGGACACTCTCCTTAAAAGGCATAAACACTATTTAGTGCCCTATATACAGTAGTGATTAGGGTGGACATTCGGACGCAAGCAGCAAAGGCAGCAGAAGCAGGTAGTTTACATGCAAAGTCAATGGTTGACGTGCATCTTGGCGCAAAAAAAGGTGATGCGGCGCTTTTTGAGCATCAGGAGCTGCGTGTCTGAGCAGCCGAAGCAGCGTGTCATGAGCTTCTGAGCAGCTGACGTGTGTGATGCGCTTTAGAAGCAGCAGCTTCTGTAGTTTGAAAAATGTAAGTTTTGGTGCTCTTCAAACAATTAGAGAAGCTGATCTGGGAGCTGGATATCAACCCCTAAGAAAATTATGTTCGATTTTATTATTCCGGTGCCTGCAGTTTGGATTACGTACATCAAAAACGTTAAAATCTACTTCCAGCCACAGCGAACAGTAGCAGAAAACCACGAAGAGGCGACCAGGCCAGAGGTTGCTGTTGAACGGGATTCCTAGTGACAGAGCACCGCTGGTGTACGGGGGTCTGAGCGGGTGCGACAGCAAAGTAATATTTGAAGGCAGGATGGTAATCTTGATGAACTGACTGCACAGATGAAGTTTTCAGGTGGACTTTCTCAATTAAAAATATGTTAAAACTACTTTTTACCCACTTATACCAGCTAATATAGCTGTAGTTGTTACAGGCAAAGAGAGGATAAGGTAGCTCCTCCCAACGTGCATCAGACCTACTTTTCGACAGGCAGCTGGAGCAGCATAGATGTTTCAGCCACGTGTCAGTACTTAACTTGTACAAGCATAAAAAAATTTGCAGCAAGCATTTTTTGCTGCTCCCGCTACTTGCGGTGTGAACATAGCATAAGTCTCGTGTTTAAAAAAAACTAAAGCCTCAATCTTTGTACATGTTTCCTGTGGTTCTAGTTCTGGCCAGTGGGTGTCACTGTATTCCTTGCAGATTTCATGAAGCAACTTCCTGAAACATTTATCTATAATAGGGTCCAACATTCATATTTGAATGTAAAAATCAAACTGACATAACACCACTGTAGCAAAGGCCAGTCGGTCAAAGTTTGAGACATGTAGTCATGGTAACAAGGATAGGCTGTTTCTTTGTTGCTTTGTTTTTGGTGTCATAAGTCTTCAGAATCACACAGCATATGATTCACTTCTCTAAACAACCATCTTGTATGATGTGAAAGGTTATTCAGCAGGGTTTTTTTGATTTTAGTTTATCAAAAACAAAAAAGGGGGCAGTGGGAACATTTAGAAAACCTCGGGTTCATGTTTTTATTAGGGGATCCAGCAGCAGCAGAACAACAGGCCCCTGTGGATATTCAGATATTAAGCACACCCTAGATCCATGTGATGGATCAAGTTTGTTTTAAAACCATATATGCTGTGATGCACACATCCCTTCATGCTCACTAATGTTCTGCAGAACGGAACAGTGAGCATGACTCTGCTCTGCATCCCCTCTTTGTTAGCCCATGGACCTTGCTGTTGTACAGTACAAAAACCTGGTGTATGTGGTCTTTTTCCTCCTCAGGGATGCATGCAGTCTGTCATAGCCAAAGCCTGCCACTTGATATATTATTGATTTAGCTGATACAAATGAGTCAAAGGTCAAAAACTGAAAGATAAAGAGTTAGAAAAAGTTGATTGTGAGTATTTCAAATACTGTCTACAAGCATTAAAAAGATAACATGTATTTTTTAATTTAACTTTTGAACCATAGTGGCAATGGCAGGTGAACTCAGACACATAGCATACAGTGAAGGGTGATGTGAGTTTGGACAGAATGGTGTGTTGAGCAGGTGGCCTCAAAGCTTTGCCTTGTAACAAACAACAAGCTCACTGCTTCCTGCAGGCTGTTGTGCCACTGGCAGAAACATCCCCATGTCACACCACATCAGCTAGGACCTTTCACTCATTCAGTCTCAGAGGAAGGAGGTTTCTTCAAGGGCATAATTTTAGAGAAGTTGGTCAAAAACTAATTCTAAAATTAATTTCATATTGCATTGCTTATAGTTTTGGTTGGTTAAATGATTTGTTTTAAATTTAGTCATTTAAAATCCCACCATGAATTTAAATGGAGTTACTTTTTTTTCATTTCTTTCTAGCCTTGACTGTCTTTGCCCTACTATCTCAGACAATGGTTGGTTTCTCTTTTATTTTTTGCTGAGCATTGTACTTTTTTTCATTCTAAAAGTCCTAAATAACACAATATTTGGTAGCTAAACTGGGATTTAAAATATTCACAAAATCATAGGTTTAGCTGTGTCTCTGCTGCATGAAACTATAGACAGGCTTACTGACATCAAGCTATTTCTATTTAATATTTTTCTTTTTTAGATTAAGAAGTTTAGACAACTGTTAACATCAATGTTTTCCTTTTCTATAGAAAGTACCCCTGGCTTAGGGTTTCTGTTTAACTGTGTCTCTTTTGCAGATAAAACCATTAGAGTAATGAATTCTTTAGGCAGTTTTTTATTGTTTGTTTTCTTTTTCTGTTTTTCTGTTTTTTTTTTTATAAATCAAATCTGAATCCTGACTTCTGTGTTTACCTGAGTTTCCTTGTTGGATGAAGCCATTTCTAGAAGCATAACTAAACCAGTGTCTTCTTTGTATTTCTGCCTCATATGGTGTATACCTGGTTTTGGGATTCTGTTTGCCACAGCTATTGATATCAATAATCCTGTGTACTTTTTGTTTTTTTAATTCCTTCCCACAAAGAACCAATGGCTTGATGGTTTTGTGTTTTGCTGTTTCTCTTTCCAGGAAGAAGAAGTCATGCCTTTGCCCTTAATTATGCCTGTATATTTTATAATAATCATCTTTAAAGGATTAAGTGTATTGAACGTGATGTATAATAACTTTGTTTGAACTGAAACACATGGGATTAGACTGGATGTTTGGATTATATGAAAATCAAATTCATCTGAAATAATTTGGATTACATTGGCTTCTATATAGACCAATATTATTTTGACCTGTATTTTTCCAAATCTATCAGTAATAAAATACTACAAAAATAGAACAAAAATTACATTCATTGTGAATTTGTGCCATCTAGCAATACTGTTCTGTAATAATATAAAGGGAAGACTGAAATTTTGACAATGTTAGTGTCAAGATAAGGAAAAGTATTGCTGTTTGAGAGATTTTATAAGAACATGTCCAAATTACTAACCTAAATATATTTTGAATAAGTTTTAATGGTATCATTTCTACAGGTGAATTTGTTGATTTCAAGGATCACACATTGATACATATTTGAATATGAAGCTGTTTATTTCCGTTTTCATTGGATTCAAGTTGAGTTCCTGCTCTGCCTTGTGTTTAGAAGTGCACTATAGTCATCCCTTTACAACATATCAGAGTTTAAATGCATTGTGGCATGAGAAAATCCCAAGTTTACACTTAAAAGGTCAAAATAGTTACAAAAACACCTTTAAATATTCTGAACTTTAGCAGTTGAAATAAAATGGAATCAAAAAGAAGACTTTTAAAATCAGTGTCTTATCACTGGGGAGTGACAGATACAACATATCTTCTGGAAGTTATTCTTCTTTAAGCCTCAGAGTAAAAAAAAATCAATCCAGCAAACAACATATGAAACACATCAATCACAACATCAAATCTTAAGGTTTATGAATCCACATCAGTAACAGACAAAGATACAATAACTTTCTTTGCAGGGATAGAATCAGAAATGCTCTGTTTTCAAAAAGGTTTCTGCTGCCTTTGTTGAAGACTACAGACAATCATTAGTGTCAAATCAAACTTATCTAAACTTATCTAAAAAGTCATCTAGATTCTAAGCTAGTTTAATTTTTAAAATCCAATTGATCCCTTCTATCTTGAAAACAAGTATTGGCAATTATGCAGCATATTTTCCCAATTATGTCTCTTTTTAAACAAAGGACTGTAGAACTAAACAGTTAATGTTACTAATTGAGTCAAAGGCTTGACAACAATTAAGTAAAACATGTTTTTCATGAGTGTGCCACATTTATTATTTTTGGTCCTCTTTCACTTACGATCAGGAATATTATGTACTTTTCTTTACAGTTCTCTATATAACAATTCTTTATGGAAACAATCACAGCCTTTCCCTTTTTTTAAATAGTAGCTGTGATAGCGAGATGTAAAACAAGCATAGTACTTCTTACTTAAAAATAGAACCTTTCCTTATTTCAGCACCTTGACACGGACCACTTATGGACTGCTTGTCAAAGTCATCAATAACATTGACAGTTCTGGGAGCAAACTGACTCTAACCTTATCTCTTTGGATGTGAGCTTCCAAGAAAGCATATATTGCTAATATATTGCACCTTATTTTGCTATTCACTGCATACCTGTAGTATCCATAAACATTTTCATAACTTGGTCCAATTAAGTTTTTTGTCTTGCACCAATATAGTTGGTTTTAAATATGTGATATAGTTGGTTTTAATGTTTATTCCAGACAACATTTTTTAATTGTGTATAAAATATACAACATACGTTGCTTGAGTGGTTTGGAGTAAGAGTAAAAATATCCAGGAGCATAATGCAGGAGTTGTTTTGGAAGGCGAGAAGAGTTTGCAAACAGGTTTCGTACTAGTATATAGCAACCCCTACTGGTTATTATACTCATAGTCTCTATGCTCCTTTTTTTTGTAGAGGGATACAGGTGTGGTCCTGGCCCTTATTGATTTAAATATAACAGCTCAATCCTCCCTCTGTTTGAGCAAATTTCTATTAGATGTAACTATTTGAGCATTATCAACACTTGCCAACCTTTTTGTTTGCATCATGTGTAAGATTCTTGCCTCAATTCACATTTTCTATGACAGATTTAAAAGGGAAGAAAACATTAGGCATAGTGTGCATTTTCAAAACATGTTCCTTTAGCATAAGCAAGAAGGAAAGTTATAGTGACTAGGAGCATCAAGCTGCATGCTTTGAACATCTTTGAACTTAAACGACAAAAGAAGGAAATTCATTTTATGCGACAAAGCAGAGTAATTATGATGTGCTTGAACATTTTCCTTCAATCAGAATGTCAAAATTAGAAATATTTCTACAGTGGTAGGGATTCGAAATCTGAAGAGGATTTATGTGAAGACTTGTACACGTTTGAAGAATGTTGAAATTATTTCTTGGTCTAGATCAATTAAGTTTATTAACGCTGTCCCAAATTTATGAATTTGAAAGGCTCATCCAAATTATTATTTTCCTTCCTTTTCCCAATCAGGCCTTTGTTTTTTGTTTTTTTGTTTTTTTTGTATCACATAAAGTCTTCGTAAGATACATTGAAATTCTGGCTTTGCGATGTGACAAAGTGTGAAAAGGTAAACTGCTATAAAATATTAAAAAAAAAAAAACTTTTATTTTATCTTCAGCTAAAGAAACAGGACAATTTTTTGTGACTAATTTAATGCAGAGCAAAAAGGTACTGAAAGCAACAAATATAGATAAAATGAATTAATACCAAGTATTAAATGGAAGGAGTTTAAGTTGGAGATAGGAACTATATCAAATGTTGTGCTGGATGAGGCGATAATTATTAAGGGAGCTCTTTATAACTATTTTGCAGGTGGTTAAGGGTGCACCCATTCTGATGTGGGCAACTGTGAAGCTCCCCTTGATGAGCACTGAGGGTTTTATAGGTTTGAACCAGTTGAAGAAACTCTGCAGTACAAGCCTGAGAAAGGGTGTGCCATCATTTTAATCTGTGTAGTACAAAAATCAGTGCAATGCGGTGTGATATGTTAAGATGTCTTGCAAAGGATTGTGGGTAACTGTATAGCTCCTTTGATGGATAGGAACGTTGAGAGGTCCCTATGCAAAATGAGCAATCTCTTTCTACCTCCTTCCTTACTGCCAGCACTAGTCACACAGCACTTTTCATGGTGATCACTGAAGCTCCTTTGAATTGGTTGAAGCGTCCTTACCTATTTTGTTCCAGATTAAAACTGAGCCATACAGGGTCTGATTCAACGTCTCTTATAAAAGTTTTTTATTTTTTTCAGAAATGTATTCAGATGAGACACTTAAAGATCTAAGGCAATTATCTAAGTAATTTACCATCTAGGACCTTTGTCAAAGCTTCTGGAGGCAGGATCATAAAAATGTGTGCCCTGAAATGTTTGCTGTTCAAAAACACTGCGCACTCTTCCCTGATTTTAGATGTTTTTTTTTTACTTCTGTGATTGTCACTCCTGAGAAGCTCACGTATTCCTCTGGTTTATGGTCCTTTTTGGATATTTTGAGAGAAGCAAGCACGTCTGTCCAAGGCAACAGGTGGTCATAAGTGGAAATCTGATACGATAAATATGTTTTTCTGATTAGGTCACGTTATCTTCTGCTTATCCAGGGTCGGGTCATGGAGGAAGCAGCTTCAGTAGGGAGCCCCAGACGTCCCTCTCCCCAGCCACTTGGGCCAGCTCATCCAGGAGAATCCCAAGGCACTCCCAGGCCAGTTGAGAAACATAGTCCCTCCAGCGTGTCGTGGGTGTCCCCCTGGGCATCCTCCCAGTGGGTAGTGCCTTGAACACCTCAACAGGGAGACGTCCAGGAGGCATCCTAACCAGATGCCCGAGCCACCTCAACTGGCTCCTCTCAATGTGGAGGAGCAGCGGCTCTATTCTGAGTCCTCCCCGGGTGACTGAGCTCCTCACCCTATCTCTAAGGGAGAGCCCAGAAACACTACGGAGAAAACTCATTTCAGCCGCTTGTATCTCGTTCTTTCGGTCATGACCCAAAGCTCATCACCATAGATGAGAGTAGGAAAGTAGATCAACCGGTGTGCACCCAGTATGTCTTAAAAGAAAATGGGACATGAGAGACTGCTTTAAAAGTCTTAGGCTGTAGCCTAGCATCCACCCTAACAACTAAGCCCTCAGTCACTATAAAGAGCAGGGGCTATATATTTAACTTTATAGTGAACTCAGTTAACTGACCATTCGGACAGATGATCACTACTTTTCGCTCCACATTGGTCACGTGAATCTGGCTCCCTGCACGGTGCCTGCGGCATCTTTGTTCTCTCTCATCCCCAAAACAAATCCCATGATGCTTTGCAAGGAGAGCTATTGCAAAGCATTCTGGGATATATCTGCTCTTCTAGTGACTACGGTTGTACACTACTTTTCAAGGTGCATTGTGGGAAACTTTGAGTGCACTGGACACTCATATAAAATGTCGTAATTAGATGTTCGGACACAGCTATAACGCCAGTTATATTTAAAGAAATGTGTAACATATAGTGGCAGAAGAAAAAACGTGAGCACAAAAAACAAATGCAAAAGAAAAACGCTGCAAACCAAACAGTAAATTAGCTGCAAAAAGGTGAAAATGTGCAGGAAACAGTGAAATGAGATGCAAATGTGAAAAAAAAAAAAAAATACACATGAAAAACACAGCAAACAAAGAATGCTTAAATCTCTAAAAGTGTAAATCACTCAAATGTAGCCAAAACAATCCACTTATTACTCTTATGGCGCTCTTCTGCATAAAAAAAAAAGATTTGAAATATGACCCATAACAATATCCCACTCCTCTACACAATGTGTCAGGTGTAGTAGAAATGGTACAACTTTGCTGGGATTTATGCAAATGATATAGATAATGGTAACTAAGGCAAAACAGGGATATATTATCATGTGAGATAGCAACTGTGTGTATTTCTATCCTATGTGTGTAGACATTTGGTCCCAGCTCTATAAGACGTTCACAAGGTCAAAGGTGATGATAAAAACAATCTCTTTGTATTTTCTCACAAGATGCATTGATAGCTCTAACCCCCTTTACTGTTTTTAGAAGTTGTTGTGTTACCCTTTTAAAATTACTCTTTAATCATTGTGGATGGGTTACACTTTTTTGGCCTCAAAGAACTAAAACAAACATAAACCTTCAAGAAGCAATAAATGAACACATGGAGTTCAATAGTTAATTAAACTTTTTACATCCACTTACTGACAGGGAAATTTCAATATATAGGAAAAGATATAGACCCACAATCTCTATAATACAGAACACTTAAAGTAATTTATAAAAATGTTTGCCTCTTTCTCTTCATATTTCGCAGATCAGACATCCCAGATTGATATAGAAAGTCATTAAATGAAACAAAAAGGCAAAACCCCAGATAAAAGATGTATAAGAATATCAAACAATAAAAAATGAACTGGAAATGAAAAAATACATATAGGTGCTCCTTTTATCTTCAACCTTCTCCTGTTTATTCTGTGTGGGTGTGTGCCACCGATGCCTTTCACCAGCATTAATGGCGAGAGGCAGGGTACACCCTGGACAGGTCACCAGTCTGTCGCAGGGCAACTCAAGGATATACAACCATGCACACACACACACTCACAACTAACGACAATTTAGAGATGCCAATTAACCTAATAGTCATGTTTTTGGACTGCAGGAGGAAGCAGGGTACCCAGGCGGAACCCAAGGAAGGAACATTCAAACTCCATGCAGAAAGACCCTGGTCCAGGAATCAAGCCCAGCTACAAACTCCAATGTGCCCTCCTTTTTGAAGGTAAAATGTTCACTGTCCTCTGAGTTTAAGAACAAGCGTCAAACAGTAAAAAAAAAAAAAAAAAAAAAAATGGTTTCAGAGTGTTTTGTTGTTTTCAATATATACCTATATTTGAATTTTGTAGTATTTGTTTATAAGCCACAGTGGATCAGTTTTGGATCTGTAAAGTAAAAAACAGAAGTAGGTTTTGAAATACAAGTTTTCCTCAGGGGTCGCCTCAGATTCCATTTCAGGTATAAGGTTATCAACTAGTTCTCCAAAGGACACAATTGGAAGTCATGTTAAACATACAGTACTAGAAATACATGTAGAAAGGTTCCTTTCCAAAATTTAAAATTGATCTTTTTTTTTTTTTTTTTTTTTGCTTATAAAGGACTATTTAGTTATTTAATTTCAGACATAATTTACTCTTTTATGTTTGCTGGGATCATGTTATTGCCAAAAATATTCCTACCCATCCTTTCATTGTCTTCTGTTTAACCAATATCGGGTTGCAGGGGCAACAGGTCCAGGAGGAAAACCCAAACATCCTTCCCCCCAACCGTACAAGGGATGTACGGTTCCTCCAGCACAATCTGAGGCTGCCGTGGTCTCATTCCAGTGGGACATGTCCAGAAAAGCCCAAAGAGGAAGAATAAAGAATGTTTAGTGATTCACACATAATATAATAATATAGTTCAGTTTGTAAAATGGTTATCCTCAATGGTTTGAAAGAGTATTTTTACGCTTTTACTAGATTTACCTGCTTTCCTTTAAGTCATGTTTTAAGGGTTTTAGATTATTAAGATTTTCTGTCTGTCATGTTTCCCTGAAGTCCCAAATCATTAATGGCTTCTTTCAGCCATTAAAAACGGTGTTGCTGTGTGTGATATCCTACTTCATGTTGTCAGACAGGCTCTCCTTTGGGCCCACCTGGTGCCCGTTTAGTTTTGATTACCATTTTAGGCTTGCCCTTTTTATCACCTTAGGTGAAATATAATGTTTGCACCAAAAATAAAACGTAAAATAAATTTTGCTTCCAAAACTTTTTAGGGTTTTACTACTTGGTTTGCAATCTCTACAGTACATGAGTTAAAACATTTTGTTCTGCTATTTTTTTAGAGTATGAAGAATAATAATAGGAGCTGCTGTATTGCAGAAAACTAGCCTCCTGTTAAGACAGAACTAATGAGGATGTGAGGTCAGTGGGTCGGCTTATTGTTTTCTCATTTTTTCACAACTGAAGAAAAACAGCAAAGTAATGCTGGGTTCCTGAGGAAGTAACATACGCTTCTGGGCAGTCCATCCTGATAAGACAAACAACACGCCTAGGGTGCAAACACCCCCTCAGAAACTCTTTTGTCTTCAACCCACTCCGCTTCTCTGACTGTAAGGTCCTCCTCTTTCATCCCTTTGAGGGTTTTTTTTTCTTTGTTTCTGCCTCTTCTGTTCACAGAAGTTGCATATTGATCACAAAGCAGTGAATCACCTTCACTCAGGATGAGTTCCAGTCCACCTGGCTTGCTGGTGCTGCTGCAGATTCTCCTCAGCCTCCTCCTCGTCTGTAAGGATCTACCACTGTGCTTTCTTATGGATAAAGGATAATACATCATTTAAACTCAATCCCTGGATTCTCACTTTTCGATTCTCCTTCCTTTCTCTTTTTTTCCCCAGGGGAAGGCGTCAGAGGAGAATCATGTAAGTGTTGTTGTTCTTATTATTGTTACACTTTTCATTTATGCCAGGTTCATAAAAAACTATGTAAAATATGGTAGGTTTCATTGATATTCTGATTAAAACAAGTTATATTTATAACAAAACCTGAAAATGTTATCTTAGCAACACAATGAAAGGATTCTATACACTTACATTCATTCAATCTATTTATACATAAATATGCAGCATTAATACATTTCTACATAATATCTGTTGGAAAAGCTTTTCTAAAAGTATACAATTTTAAATCTAAAAGTCACGCCTACTTCCTTCCTGAAGTTCCTTGTACCAAATACTCAGGGAGCTGTTTTACAGGACACAAGGGAGAGACTTTTTTTGGTTTCCAACCTCAGACAATCAGAACACCTTCAGAAAGTTAAAAAAAAATGTTTCTAGAGTTTTATGTGTTTCCATTCTGTAGCAGAAGTCTCATTTTTAAATGGGAGTTATTTGATTTCATAGCTGTTTTTCCCAGAAACTTGAAATGACAAAAATCTGAAAAAACTGAATTGTTGCATTCAATTTTTTAAAAAGTACTGGTGCCCTTTAAATACATTCAAATAACATTAGAAAATAAAAGAATTTCTGTTGTTCTACTTGTAAATAGTAATCATAATTTACAGCTTTATTCCACACAGGTTGATATATTTCAAGGTTTTTCTATACAGTGTTGACTATTGGCACCTCACACATTACTTTTCTGTTTTTTGCCACACAATAATGTTTCCGGTTATCAAATTAATTTCAATATCAGAAAAGGGTTGTTTTTATTTATTTATAGTGAAAAATATTAATTGCTGTTGTGTAGCTTTTGATAACCGTCCTGAGTCATAGTTGTGCTCGCTGTTTTTTTTTTTAGACTGAGTGTAGAAAGCAGTCATCAAATTAATTGTTCGAGGAGGAGTAAAAAATTACTTGATAAAATTGTTACCCAAGTAGTGAGTAATTGCTGGCTTATAACATCTGATTTATTGTTTAAAATTATGTAATTAGACAGACAGTAGCCTAATGTGTAAAATTCGGGTTAGGCCACGTAATTAAATTACGGTAAGTAAAAATAAACACTTTTCCAAATCAATTCTCTCACCATTAACTTATAATGCAAGTCCTAACAGTAGTTTATGTATATTTCAGGGGAAATTAGGAACTTCCACTGACAATGTCCACTGTTTGCTGTATTTTCACCTGATCTCCAAATTGTTCAAGTCTTGTGTCTTGTGTTGGGCAGACAAGCCAGAAATATTACTCGAGTAATACCAGCAACACTCTGACAAGAATATTACGTGGGTAAAAGTAAAAAGTACAATGACATTAGGTAGTATTTTGTTTTTCCTAAAATTAACTTAAAGATATATTGGAGGATTTTCATGAATTTTTGAAAAGACCCGCCCTCTTCCCTTAAAAAAAAAAATCCACGTTCACAACCCTGTACCCGCTCCAGAAAGGGAACGAGAGCATGCACAAGCCCATTTCTCCTCATGCATTTAAAAGTTGCTGGTCGCATCGCTAACACAAGCTTACTTTCCAAAAGTATCAAAAGCAATTTTTCCACTATGTCAGACTTACCACCGTTAAGTGAGAATAGGGACGAGCACTTAAGATGGCCTTACGTAAACATATCACCAAAATGGTTGACAATTAGGAGGACCACTTGTTTTGATGATCCACCCTGAAAAAAACATCTCCCACTATACCTTTAAGTAAATGTAACTGAGTAAATGTAAGTAGTTAGTACCCGCTTCTGCTGAGAGTGCCAAGCATGCTCTCATGTGATTCAGAAACCCTTATTTTCAACACTTTACCCTGGAAAAGAACTATTTTGTTTAATAGGGGTATAAGGTGATGTAGGTTTCACAATCTCCCAGAAGAACCAAGAGCCTGACAATATTTCCTTCCTTCTTGCTTCCGTTTGTTGCATAGAGGACAATTGGCAGGTCAAAACTATCTCTGGATTCTCACTGTTTATCTCTACTTTATTTTCTTGCCTTCATGTGCTTGGATGAAATCAACAGCCTATATTATAGATACTCTTGGCCTCACAATCCTGCCTGAAACTAAAGTTCAAAGTGGAACCAAGGTGACGATACGTTGCCAAGTAAGAGTGAGCTTGAGCAACATCTCTCAGCTTGAACACCTTTTCAAGATCCTCCGGGATGACGTTGAAATCCACACAGCTAACACCACAGAAGACTCTGTCGACTATGAGATCAACCCAGCAAGAGTAGGCGACTCCGGAAATTATCAATGTCAAGTCTTGGTGAAAGACAAACGCAAGGCCAGCAACATCAAGACACTTGATATCAGAGGTATGGAGCATTTCCTTTTTCCAATTGTATGAGGGCCAATATCAGGGTATTGTTTGGGATATGACTAAGACTAGACAACGACAACAAAAATACTCTTCGTTACCCTAAATGCACATCCACATGCTTATTTATTAGGCTTATGGCTGTGGAAAAGAGGGGATTAAATTTTTTAAAAAGAGAAACACATCTGAGCTTATATCCAAACTTTATGGGATCTATAAGTTGTTTTAATCCTTTAAGTATTTATGTTTTTGATTTACAAAAGATGTGAATAAAGCAAATGAGTAGTAAGCTAATCTAGTCCATCTCTAAATATTACACCCTAATACATTTTTTTAGGAGAGCAAATACAAATTTCTAATTTATCTTAAAGAAACTATTATCTGCATATAAAAACAATTAAAGTATTTTTACTTTGGATGGTAGAGAGGCATATTAGATCAATGAGAGATTTTTTATTAATATTAATAAAAGATTTTTTTTAATCCTGCCAAGCCAAGATCTGTAACATGAGAAGTTATCAAGGTTTGCTTTTGTGAGAAAATAATAAGGTAGCTGCTGAAAAGTGCAGAATTTTTTTTTATCAGGATTTAGATACAATGTAACAATCAATGGATCCTTTTAAAAGATTGTGAAAAAATATGATTAGACCCTTTCTTGCTCTGTAGGTGAATACAATGAACACAACAAAAAAGAAAATAAACATCACAAAAGAGGATTTTGTTGCTCAAAGGCTAACTGGGATGTGAATTAATTACCTCCCATCTGATGTACTTTAATAGATATACAGGTTTAACTTCCTTATTTTTTACCTATTGTCTGATTTCAGTTCACACATTTATTTTATTCTTTTTAATTCTGTTTTTTTATTATTTTGTTCAACATTTAAATTGAACTAATTCAATTGCTTTAAAACAAATAATATTAATTACTGGTCATTTAGCCCATTCATAACCCAGAGATAAATCCAATCTGTGTAGATTTAAATATTGATTTTCATCTATCGTGGCAAATAAGGTAGCAGAAAGAAAACAAAAGAAAAAAATGTTATAGAGTTATGTATGTATACATATATATATATAT
>NW_015150637.1:186593-242497 GCF_000732505.1 Cyprinodon variegatus | reverse complement strand
TATATATATATATATATATATATATATATACACAATTAATATTGACTCAGGAAGGCAAAATACAAATATCTGCAAGATGTTTGAGATTTTTATTTTGACAAAAGAAAACTAAAGGCTGTTTTTTATTTTATTTCCTTTTTATATTAACTGCCTTTTCATGTTGGTAAATTATATAAAATCCTGATAAAATACACTGACGTTTGTGGTTGTAGTTATAGAATGTGCAAAGAAAAAAAGATTTTCACCTTCTCAGTGTGTTTCTCTCCTGTCAGGCCTTCAAACCCCGATTCTCCATTTGAATAATTCAACTCCATATGAGAGTGAAGAGTTCAAAGTTACCTGCAGTGCTCCAGAGGAGAAAGGCGGTTTCATATTCAACTTTTACCAGAAATTTAAGGATGGACAGCCTATGCGGATAAAACAGCTACGAAGCAAAAATAACTTTTTAGAGACCACCATGACACTCAGGCACAGAGGAGACTGTTTTCTCTCCTGTGACTACGAAATCAGTGTTGTTACAGGGAGCAAATACTCCAACATCAGTGATTGGATTCCAGTGAAAGTTAAAGGTGATTATATCAAGCTTTTCTCTAGACTAACAGAGGAAAATTGTGCCTGACTTTTTGAGTTTGTGTTTTTGCAGAGCTCAGCATCATTCCACACATGACCATAACCCCTAACGACATCTATGAACCAGACATAGTAGAAGTGATTTGTAAAGTACAGAGTTCTTTGGAGAACATTGAAATATTTCTTATAAAGGACCGGACTGTTCTAAAGAGAGCCACTGGTAAACATCTCATTTACCGATTTACATCCAAAGCAACAGACTCTGGAGAGCTTGTTTGCAAGGTTGAGTGGAGAAACGTCCAAAGAGAAAACTACACAACGCTCACAGTCAAAGGCAAGCTTTCCGTCCTACTAAATGTCATTTGTGAACCCAAGTTAATTGCTGCTGAAATGGTAATAATGGAAATATATGTTGCATAAATTTTGTTTTCTCCAACAGAGGTGTTTTCAAAGCCCCGGTTTACTTTGGAACCTGTGGACCTGTTTGAAGGGGAAACCTTTAACCTGAGCTGTTCAGTCGAGTTTTTCATTCCTGGGATGATTGACCCCCGTACTTTTAAATACGTTCTTTACAAAGATGGCATTGAATTGACCAAAGCAGCCACATATCAAACTACTGCACGATATGAACATAATGGCAACTACACCTGTAAAGTTGGAGGCACTCGAAATGCATCAACTATTAACAAGGAGAGCCAAACAATTAGTGTTAAAGCTAAAGGTAAGTCCTCTGATGCATGCAAATGTAATCAATTCATCCAACTTCTACAGCTTGTATGTCTGGTCACATGGGGCTGATTCCCATCTTCAGCATTTAATGGACTAAAGGCAGGGTTCCCCAATCAATGTAACAATCAATGTAACAAATCCATTGCAGGAAAACAAGATGCACAATTATTCACACAATCACACCTGAGGGCAATTTAGAGTCACCAATTAACCTAATAGTTATGTTTTTTTGGAGTGTGAGAAGAAGTTGAAGTATCCAGAAAGAATCCAAAAGTCAATACAAACTCCATGCAGAAAAACCCCAGGCTGAAGATCAAACCCAGCAAAGCAAAATTACTTCAAACCGCCTCCAAAAATAAATGACATCTTGATCCAACAGCAACCTTACAGCCTTTTAAACATGTTTCTATGACTGACAAATTTACTGGTTGCATCATTAGGTATTGTCATGGACTTAATACAACTGTGAGAGCAGAAAATGTAGTTAAATATCAGGACCATTAGATCAACACAATTAGATAGATAGACTTGGGTAGACTGGAAGCTCATCCCTAAAGATAGTAAAAATGTTCCAAATTCACAAAAAAGTCAAAAAACTGGAAAGCAAATAGAAGGTTCTGATTGCTGTAATATCAATTAAACCATTTCTAATGACTGTTGAAAAAAGGTATAATACGTCTGTATCATTCTTTATTATTTTTTGTAAATTAGACTTAGACAACTTTTATTGTCATGTGAGTGTATACAAAAACGAAATTTTGTTTTGTACAGCTTTCATTACATTTCCATTTCTTTAAGTGCAGCATTGATCAAATGTAAACAGTGTGGGAGAAGAAAGATATAGTGAAAAAAAAATCATTGATAGTTCAGAGTTCAGAGCATTAACTATATATGGTGCAATTAAGCAGTGTTTTGGTTTGGTATTGTCAGTGTGATGCAGTGTGATGCAAGTTGATACTAATAAATTATTTCTCCCAAGGGGCTGCTCAGTGGGAGTGGGTAGCACTGCTGCCTTGCAACAAATAGATTCGGTCCGGAGTCTTTCTGCATGGAGTTTGCATGTTCTCCCTGAGCATGCCTGGGTTCTTTCCTGGTACTCTGGATTCCTCCCACAGTCCAAAAACATGACTGCTAGGTTAATTGGCATCTCTAAATTGTCATTAGGTGTGAGTCTGTGTGTGCATGGTTGTTTGTTCTGTTTGTCTCTGTGTTGCCCTGCGACACTGATTGAATTGTAGTCAGAAGTAAAATTTTGGCTGAGTAAATTTATTAGGTTACAGCATCAGCATGGAAAAGGGCAACTGATGCAACCAGATTTTATGTCTAGTTAGTGAAAATAGGTTAATCACAGCAAATTAGAAAATCGTCATGATTTGTATGTTTCTGACCTTATATCTGTGAATTTTGACTATAGCTTACAACTTAAGAATGCCTCAAATTCTATCTGCTAAAAAATGTAGATCATTGAGACCTTTTGGTAGAGAAATTAATGCCTACCGATAATTGTGTCAATGTGCAGAGGGGGATGTGTATTTGGGTATATTTTGCATAACCGGCTTTATAGGTGCATATAGCATAAGGCCAATTTGCCAGTGGCTATGCTAAGCTTCAAACAAATCCCACGTTTCTTTGACACAGCCTTCAGACACCATTGTTGGATCTGCCATCTCTAGGACTCTTGGTCTGGTGTATTTGCTGGACAAACACTTTACTATCGCCATTTATATAGGTATAGCAGCTTTTAGTGTTGGCAGGTACAAAATCATTCTGAAAAAATTAAATCAGCTACTATAGTATACAAAGCTTGTAGCTATGACTCTGTACCTCTCCACCCTTCCTCTAGACCAGTCTTTCATTACGGAGGAAGGACACCGGTGCCAGACACCGACCTTTTAGATGTGTCACTGTTTCCGGACCTGAATAAATTACTGAATGACTCTAAGTTCTCCAGAGTCCTGCTAATGACCTTATTATTCAACTAAGGTGTGTTTAGGCAAAAAAACATCCGGAAAGGTGCAGGACACCAGACCTTGAGGAACAGAATTGAGGAACCCTGCACAGTAACGACACTAAAGTCAAGACAAAAGTACTTCAGCCTTCGCCATAGTAAGGGCCATCGGAATAGTGCTAGTGTTACGGAAGGTTCATATGCTAAATGCATTGGTAGGAAGCACAATGCTTCCTACCAATGCATTTAGCATATGAACCTCCTGACATTCCTACCCCCCTTTAAAAGCTTTACAAGTGCCTCAGTTTTGTGTCGCAGGAAATATAGACACAGGCCACCTGACGGAATCGAACTAAACTACATTATTTCTTTAAAGCCTTTTCCCACTGAAATTAGCGGGTTAGCACAGGTTTTACAAACACGGGTAGACCTGCTAACAATCTAAATTTGGCTCCCTTCCCATTGGCAAAAAAAGCTGAGTCTGACCCCTCATAGGTAAGCTGCGTGGCCTCTGTCCCCACACTGCTGCGTGTCTGGTGATGCCATCATGATGGATTAGCTTTGGTGATGTCACGAGTGAAAGAAATCAGCAGCATGGAAGGAAATCAGCGCACAGTCAGTGTGCTTTATTGTTTGGCACTTTTATCTGTCCAAATCCCTCTTACCAGTGCTGCACCATGTTTATCAAATTTAAACAGTTTTGTTTCAGCTTGTTCAGATCAGAACAGATGCGAGTGGCGCGGTGTGTTGACGTCCATACATTGTTTTCAATGGTATCATGTAAATTAGTGGGTTGACCTGGGTCTGATGTTCCCACTGTATGCCGAATTGAAGCTGAGCCATTTGAGTGTGATTTTAACCTGGGTAGCTTCAAACGGGTCGATACAGGTCAGCGAGCTGTTCCCACTGCGACTAAAAGCAGATTGTTTAAACAGGTTTAGGGCCAGTGGGAAAGGGGTATTAATGTATTCTGCGTGAAAACACCTTAAAGTTTTTGGGGTATTATAAGACAAAGCCTAAGCCGTTCATTGTATTTAGGTAACTTTTGTTTATTGTACTTCATTTCTAAAAAAGCTGTAGTCCCAATTTGACCAGCATCATTCATGTGCATGTCTGTCGTGTAATGACATACGTAAGGCTAAAAGCTGTCCAGATTAAACACAGCAGTCCTGAGCTCCTTTCTTACCCTGAAGAGTGTTCTTGCCTTTGACCCTGCAAAAGGTGAAGGGATAGGAGTTAGGAACAGGAGGTAGAATCAACATCGTGAAGTGTTCAGAAGGAGACCACTTTTTCCTTATTTCAAACAGTGGCCCCTTTTAGAAACATTAGGGAAATTCCAAGGACCTTGACTGACAGGGGCCAGAATGAAAAATATCAAGATGAATACAAAATTCCTAAATATACATGGAGTATCAGTAACAAATGTAACAACAAAACTGGTAGTATTTTAATTTTACCTGTTTCTGTACATATAAATGTTCTCACCCCTGTGCCACTGTGCCTATTCGAGAAACAGCTGTACACTGTACCACTATATTGAGAATAGTGCGTGTCCTGTTTCTGCCTTAGTGTGCCTAATCGTGACTGTTTAGTTACCATAACTAGATGCTAAAGGAGTTAAGAATGTCAGAGAGGTCCATGATGCCCACAACAATTATACAATCAGGATTTAAAAAAGAAAAGAAAAAGAAACAAAAAAGGAAGGAATTTCAGTCTTTAATCCATTTCTTATCGAAAGAGTAGGTTGGACAATATTGCACGAATGTAAACCTGGTTGTACGATGTCCACAGTGAAGTTGAAAAACAAGCTTAACTACATACGTCATTAAACCTACCTTTCAGCGACAATCAATCAGTGAAGGCATATATTTCAATTCAATTAAGTATATTCATAAAGTTGCAATTTACAAGACATCTAAGGGCACTTTACAGAGGTAGTTTAATATAAATCATACCGAAAAATGTATCAAAGATTTTATTTTTATTTTTAAATAGCAGACTGCATCACATCATTGGCTTTGCAACAATACCTCATACCGAGCATTTATGCAGCTATAGTGGAGATAAATCCATTTTAATAGAAGGAAACCTCCAGCAGGTCCCTAACCCTAAATAATTTGCAAGATATCCATAAATATAACTTGGCCCTGTCCCTTTACTACACTTATAGAAAAATCTGACTGTGGCCAGCAGCCCTGGCTTCTCATACCACCATAATTCTTCTTCTGTGTCATAATGACTAAAGCTGAGTTCAATGATAGTGAGCGACCCTGTTCATGAAACATTTTCTGTCATAATGATCAAATAATAATAATAGAAATAAACAAGCCTATTGCCTGTACTGGAGCCTGGACAAATGGGGACATAAGAACAGAAGCTTACCTCAGTCTGTATAGAAATTATAAATAAAATCTAGTTTAATGCTTTTTTTGTTGTTAGTTCTGATTAACCGCTACATATACTTTCGTACATTTTCTTTTACAGTTTTTCCTAACTGTCCATTACTATGCCTTAAATACAGCCCTCTGTAAAGTATGGCAGAAATCCTTAATCTGTCAAAACAAAGATACAGACTTCTTGTTACATCTTTCATAATAACGAGTCCCAATTTTTAAAACTGAATTACAAAAAGAAACAAAATTTTAAATTGCATTCTAATATATCAATACGTTACTGATATACTTTATTCATCGGAGTGTTATTGAGGAGCTATCTTTTAATCTTTCATTAAATGTCTTGTGTCTTTTGTTCCCAGTCCCTGTTTCAGATCCTGTGCTGAGTGTGGCTGGGGGCAAGATGTTTTTAGGCAAGAGGTTTCAACTGATCTGTCACAGTCACACAGGCACCATTCCTATCAAATACACCCTATATGGACCAAACAGGCTGATTCTCAACAGAGAGGTGAGCAGATCTGAGGAACAGGCCATCTTTGACGTACCTCCGATCTCGAAGACCTCAGATTTAGAAACATTTCTCTGCCACGCAAAGAATAATCCACGTTTCCCCGCTAAAATAGCATTGGGGCAGCAGCTTCTAAAGTCAACCATTATCATTGGTAGGTTTTGCGCCACAATAATAGGAGTGTTGTTTTTTTGTTTTTATTATTTTTCTCTGATAACAATAACTACATTTCTAGCACATTTTCTGTTCTGCAGAGCCTGTCTCTAAACCAGAGCTGACTATTCTTCCCAGCTATGATGTCACCGAAGGACAAAGCATAAACCTTGTCTGCTCTGTGCAGACAGGCAGCCCTCCCTTCAATTTCACATGGTACCACCTAGAGTCACCTGGTGCAATTTTTTCTCTGGCTTCAAACAAACTAAAAGTGTCCCACAGCATCCAAAATGCCAACGCAAAACACGTGGGAAGATATTACTGCACAAGCACAAACCCAGCAAACGAAATCAAAACCAGCGAATTGGTCACCATTGGAGGTGCGTTAAATTTCCGCCACATAATTGTAACTCAGAATGGTGTGGAAATTAGAACTATTTATGTGATGTGACACATATTTCATCTGTAAATAATTTGCAAAATACTGGTTCTATGAAATACCATAGACTACTTATAATACTTTATTATATTTTCTGCAGTGAAACTAGCAGGGTGGAAAAAAGTGCTTATCATCATCTCCTGCCTCCTGCTTCTCCTCACCTTGGCCCTGGTGATTGTCTTAAGGACCCGGCTCTTAAGGTTTAAGAGAAAGAGCAAAGGCAGCTTGTCAGTGTAAGTGGTACTGCTCTTTCACTTATCTAAAGATCACTTGAACTAAACAGGCATATTTCATTATTTTGTTAATGCAGTTAAGCGTTAATAGGGGATCGTTGCTTTTTATCTTTATTATTCTGTATTAATATATGAAACAAAATCTCCTATCGGAGATACCTATCTATATTCTATATTAATATGATGAGGTCATTCAAAACATTAAGGTTATTTTGGTATAAATAGTTTTGAAAGTATTTTCTAAAGTATTTTGCATTTTAAAATATCTTAAAACAATTTTATGCTAAAAACTTCATGCAAACTTTAAATGGTTCACAAGGCCTTAAGCAATTTTCAAATGATTCAGGATTTTTGTATCTTAGACATTTTTTCTATAATGTCAATAATGAGTATCATTCAACTTGTTAGTAGTTTATTTTACAATAAAATCCAATTACACATTTCTCTATCTGTCATAGTGTACACTTTAGCTTTTTGGAACTTTTCCAACTGTCTGATTAAATGTTTTGTACTTGTTTACTTTAAAAATTACAAAAAGTACAAAATTAAATGTAAGCTTTTTTTCCTCTAGATTAAAAAAATGTGTGAATTACAGATTTCTGTTAAATCTCCTTAAACTAAGGTATGAAAGTGTATGGTGGCACCATGCTCTTACTTTGAGCTACTGGCAGGGTGCCCTGGTTATGGGTGTCCAAATGTTAAGTTGCGCTCTGAGGTCATGGAGATATAGTCTCTCATAAGCGGACGAATCCGAAATACGTTTCTGTGCCATATTTCCTCCTCGTTTCTGTCATTAGACTATGTAAAATTGGTCTGTTGCCATGTGTGGGATACCACGCTCTTGTTTGCTTGAAATTGCCATGACACCGTAACTTCCATGAACTTATGTTGATTAGGCCTCAAAATGATAAAATTAAAATTAAAATACACGTAATTGTAAAATAAAAAAGGCAAAATCATTTCCAAAAATATTCATAACAAATTTATAAATTGCGCAAAATATTTTTAATATCGTTTTTTTAAAATCACCCTCGCCACTAAGGGGTGCTGCAGCACCCCCAGCACCCTCACTTTCCGCAGCCATGGTTCCAGGTTCAGTCCGCAGACAGGCAGAATCCAGCAGGAGTCCGAGGACAGATCAGCAAACAGATCAGAATGTGACAGATAGGCTCAGAGTTCCCGAGGCAGAATTGGTCAGGATCAGGCAATCAGAAACACTCGGGTAAACTAAAGAACTCTAACCAGAGGCTGAAATAATCTGCCACTGATGACTGTTTGAAGGCTGGTTAAATACAGACTGAAGCAGGTGGATCAGATGAACACTAATGAGAACTGGGCGAAGCTAGGCAGGTGAATGAAATGAGTAATCAGACATGTCATCAACGCCAAGACCTTGACACGTACCTGGTTTTTGGAGAAAGAAGTTGTGCTCGCCCTCCCATCTTTATATGTTGCCAAAAATAAGCCACACATGTACAGTACTTGACTATGTTCCATCTGAAAATGTCATTATGCTGATTTTTTTATTCAAAACAGTCGGCAGTGGTGTTTCAGCCAACAGGTCATCATTCACATATGGTAGCGAACTTACTGTTTTCATGAATAACAGCTTCCAAAATCGGAAATGTGTGTTTAAATTCATCTGCTTTTAGAATCAATGTTATTTGTTCTAGGTTTGTGACATTAAAGAGACATCGTAAAACCATAAAATATCGTACCTTTTATGACTAAAACATAATTTGATGAGCAGACTGACTCTTCAGTAGTTCAGCACCAATGTAAGGAGAAAGCGGTAGTCTGTTTTCCTGAATTGACTTTGGGTTGGAAGTTTCAGCGCTGTTCAGCAGATGTGATGTCAAGTGCATCCATGTTAAATCTGTCCAACTAGCAGAAAATGTTATATTCAATATGGATTTTGTTGATACTAAGAAGCCGTTGGCATTCTGTTCACTTCAGACTCAAAACAGACTCCAGATAAGGTGAAAAAATAAAAAACAAAAGCAAAAATTGTCAAGTGCAACCATGGGCTATCATTCTGGTGATATGTTTACGTAAGGTCGTCCTATGCACTCGTCCCAATTTTCATTTACCGGTGATGAGTCTGACATAGTGAAAAAATTGCAAATCTTCTTTTGGAAAGTAAGCTTGTATGAGCGATAAAGACAGCAACTTTAAAGAGAGTGTGCATGAAGAGAAATAGGCTCGTGCATGCTCTTGCACATTTTTTATAGGCGTTCCCCCTCTGGAGCGGGTACATGGTTGTGCATTTGCTTTTTTTTTAAGTGGAGGGGGCAGGTCTTTTCAAAATTAGCGAAAATCCTCCACTATACCTTTAAGCTATGATGAAATATAGCTTTTAATAATATATACCTTCAGAGTATAAGAAGTCCAATAGATCCCTTGCTGATTTTGCTTTGTCTCCACCTCAGGAAGTCAGCTGGCACCAAAGTAGAGCGACTGAGTCTCACACAGGCTGAGGTCATTGATGCTGCAAATGGTAATATTGGTCATCCCTTTAAGCATTGGAATAAGTAGACTGATACCAAGGTTTTAGCAATCAACTCTGCTGGTGTTTTTGTCTACCCTGTTTAGTCACCCCAAGCTTGATGGGAAAAAGTCTGTGGAGTGACCATGTCTCAGGCTCTGGTAGGTAGAAGGTGTCAACAGCTTTTGTCTAAACCGGATTAAGAATATTTTAGGAAATGTTCTCAACCCAGTTTCTATATATGAATATATTTTTTTCTGATTCTTCAGGAACCAAATGTATACTTCATTGCCACTTATTAGATTTACTTTGATTGTGTTTGATTAGACCCCCTTTTTTCTTCCGAAATACCTTAACTTTCATGGTTTTACACAGTGTCATTATACAGTTTCTGCGTATCCAAGATGCAAGCCTCCTATTACATGACCTCCCTAAGCTGCTCCGGTGGAGCTCTGGTGACCGATCAAATAAATGGTCTTTAACACCTCCAGATGAATAGATTGTGTTAATGGCATCTGATTTGGTGATTTGCTCTTTGTTTTAAGAAGTATTCAAACTGCTGTAACTAATGGGGTGGACGGTGAATGTGTAACTGTTGTATTCCATTTGGATAAGAAAAATAGACATCAGCTTTATCTTTCAACATTAACCAAACTGTTGTGCAGAGTCAGATGACCAAGACAGCGGCAAGGCACCGCAATTGGCTGAACCTAAAAATACTGAGTCTGAAAAAAGAGAATCAGATCCAATCAAAGGTGAGAATGCTTCTGAATTTAAAACCACATGTACAAAAACATAAAATAACTGATTTTCCTTAAGTTCTACAATGTTGCTTCCTGTTTGTTTCAGTGAAACAGGCTACAGACACTATCGACAGTGAAGTAGGCGACTCCCAACAAGGTACGGCGATCATCAAGCTCTTTATTGAAAACCTTAAAAGAAATGTTGACATTTGGAAGACAGAGAAAAAAACAGGAAACAGGATCAACTGGGGACTGTGAAAAATCCATTGTTAGTGAAAGAATGACCCATTAGAACAGTAGGCCTAGTCTCCAGGTGGCTACTTCCTGCTTTCGTCAGAGAGAATTTCCTGTTCAACCACAAAGGCAAGCATTCTGAGCTTTCATTCAAGCTAAGTGGCCAAACGTCTAATTGTTTAGGAGAATACAGCTGCCCATTGCTTAGTCATAGGATTGCTTAGCTGTATTTGTGTTTTTCTGCTGAAAATAAAGCGGAAACATGATTTCTCTAGAGCTTAAAATCTACCTGCACTTGGAAGTTACTGGTTCATTTTAAATGAAAAGAGTCTTCCTGTTTCCATACCATTGCTCTGTTTTTGGAGGCAATGATTAAGTCCTCCTCCTTTTCCTTCTCTTTTTCTTTCCTGACTGTGTCCTTTGTCTTTGTTTAACAGGTGTCCCAGAAGTGGCTGATAATGTAAGTGAGACCTTGTGTACGCCATGCACGCACACCCACGCATACAATTCTTTGTTTTTTCAAGTTGATGCACTAATTTTCCGCTACGTTAGAGAATATTAGAAAACATTAATAACAACTTATTGAACTGAAAGCTGTGATCCTCAGAAGTGTTCACATCCTTGTTAAAATTCCGGGTGTGAAAAAATCAGACCACGATTGTATCCAAACTTTTCCCACTTTTTGCATGACAGTATTCAAAAATTAACCAACATTTGTTAATACCAAAGATAAAACTTCATTCAATTAAACTAACTCTGTTGGACCAAGTCTTGATTCATTGTTTGCAATCAGTTTTTGTGGTCAAAGTCTATAAGCACTCCACATCTGATGTGGTCAATATTTTCTTTCCTTGCCATCTAAAACCTTAAAATCACTAAGATTGTGAACCTTCATGTTTTCTTTGAGCTTTACAGTTCTTTTAGACTCTGGATATGCCAAATTTTTATTTGAATCCTCAAAATTATTTTTAATTAAATAATTTTAGTTTGTTTACACATTAAAAGTCTGTTAACATAAAAGAATTTGGTGTGATTTATTTTCGAATCTTTAACAAATGTTTTGTTTATTTGTTTTTTGTTTTGTTGTTTACAGATACCAGTCAAGCTGAGTGATGACAGCAATCACAAACCTGAAGACAGTCAGGTTGGAGATCAGAGCCCGAACAGTGAAAACATAACTGAGACTGACAACAGCAGTGAAGTTCAGACTGCTGACCAAGAGAAAGGATCCTGTGACCCTTCACCTGACTGTTGAGGAACCAACAAATATATTTGTTCCTCTTTTAGGATGTCATGTTGTTGCAGCTGATGTTTTTGACCCAAAAGAAGCTTAAAACTTTAACATTGTGCAATAATATTTTGTATTATTGTTTAATTCTATCAAAACGTTTGTCATCCTAAATCCCCTCTTCTGGAACACATGAATAAAATGTTTTGCTCAGGAAATTTCCCTTGTTATCAAGGAGCCTGGCAAGGAAGGAAGAGGGAGGGGTTGTGTTTATATACCAAAAAGAAAGAAGCTTAAGGCAGATCCTCATCTGCAGCGCTTTGAAATATTCTTGTCAATCACATTGTCACTTATTTTTTGTCACGTTAAAAAGTAATTGTTCCATAATCCCAATATCTGGCTTTAACATCCTTTGCAGCAACAACTGTCAGCAAGCGTTTTGTTTAACTAGCAGTTTTAAAATGACTGCACACTCTTCTTTGTGTTAACTTTATCTTAATCAAATTTCAGTCTGTGCTTTGACTTGGCTGATCGAAAACATTCTTCCTGGTTATATAAAGCAATCAGAATGGACTTGCTGATTGAGTTTAAGCTAAAAACTTAAAGATTATTTTATCTCCCTGATGGTTTTCTGGTAGATTACATGAATCCTTAAATTATGGCAAGTTATCAATGTCCTAAGGGGGAAAAAAACAGAGTCAGACCATTCCCCAAACACCACAGTCTCTGACTGTTGGTATGATATTTTTAAACCTATGTTTTAAACCTGATGTAACACAACACGTTTTATTTTGTCTTCAATGGTGTCCCAAAAGTCTTTAGAATTTTTTTTTTTTTTGTAAACTTGAGGTAGGATGGCCTAAAAAGAATGCAAAGGATTCTGTTTTTGCCCATCTACTCTCTTAATCAGTCCCGAACAATGATCTTTCCTGAGCCTTTCATATTCTTTTGTCACCTCTTAGAGTCTTTCATGCACTGATGAAATAATTTTGGTAAACCTGCTACTCCAGGGAGGGTTTTATGCTGCTGCATATTTTCTTCATTTGTGCATAACGGCTCTTACTGTACTGTAGACCTTCTTGCTGCTTAGCAACCATGGCAGAAATTATTTTCTCAATTCATTTATCATCTGATTTTTAATTTCTTTAGATAACGGGAAGATTTATCTCTATAAGAGAAAATTCACCCCACGTGTCAGATAGTTTCTATTAAATAACCAGATTCAACATTATTCATCACGTTTGTTTGATCAACAAAAAACTTTACTCTGATATTCCATCTCTAGTATTAATTCAGTTCAGTTTATCTCTATAACACCTTTACACCACATGTCATCTCAAGGCACTTTAAAGAGACAATGCAGTCAGATCATACAGTCAAATTGGTTCAAAGTTTTCTATCTAATGATAACCGATCATCGAGTCGACACCAATTCCGCACAGCGAGCATGCATGCAGTTACAGTGGAGAGGAATAACTGCCTTTTAACTGGAAGAAATCTCTAGCAGAACTAGGCTCAGTGTAAACGGCCTTCTTCTGAGCCAACTGAGGTTCAGACATATTTATATTCAGGGTTCAGAAGCAGACATACAAAATGAACATATAAGCACTAATCTATAAATATTTTCTATGTTAAAAGCTTATTCTTGCTCAGTCTAGGAAAAAATAAGTTCATCAGATGAATGCTAGGGCATTTTCCATGTCAAAGAGAGGGAAAAAAGCACATACAGTTAGTCACAGTAAAAGCTGAGCCCGTAGCGATAGAGAAACCGAGTAAACACTAAAAAACAGGCCCAACTCTATAGCCTACAGTGTAATCTAAGGTGTTGACTGCAGCAGCCCAGCTGATGTTTTTCTCCATGATGGAGTCACAGCCACACAGGAAGAGACCAGATGAAGCTACTATGAAAAGAAAGAGCAGAGACAAGATAAAGTCAGAGGTTGAACTAACAAATAGTGCAGAGTGGGAGAATAGAGATAGAATGAAGCAGAATGATGAAAAGTGGTCCCTACAGTATGTCCTCCAGCAGTCTAAGCATATAGCAGCGTAAATAAAGAGATAGCTCAGGAAAAACTGAGCAACTCTAGTTATAAGCTTTATAAAAAAGGAAAGTTTAAAACCTTATCATAAAAGTCTACATTTAGAAATTCAAGGAACCACAAGTAAACCTGCCGACTCAAAGCAGAGTTCTCTGAAATAAGAAGGCGCTTGGCAATTTAAGACTTTATATGTGAGAACGAGGATTTAAAAATTCTATTCTGGATTTAATAGGGATCCAGTGAAGAAAAACTAAGACAAGAGAAATATGATCTGTCTTTTGAATTTTCATCAGAACTCTGGCTGCAGCATTTCGGTTGACCCAAAAGCAAAAGCCTTCCAGCCTAAAATTAAAAGAGAGGGTAGAAAGAACCCTCAAAGGGTTTAAATAATAATAAACAGAATAATATATAAAATAATAACTGCAGATAGGCTTTGTTTAAAATATTTTTTGATTTTATATTCACATAGGTATCAGGTTTGGTTAGTTAAATTGAAATGAAAAAAAAAAGGTTGGTTGGTAACAATGGGGGCAATTCTATTTGTTTTAAGAGATACTTCAAATTAAAATGTTTCTGTGTTCATTGTGTTACATTTTTTAGACACTTAAGTCTGATCATATGGTGCACAGAATAGGAAAAATAAGGGTTTTTAAAAAAAAGAATCTGCATCATCCAATTCCACCGCTAGAGGGCACACTAGAGGCAGTCTGCATTGAAAGCTAAAAACCATCTGTCTGTGAGCAACTTTAATTTAATACAATAAAGTCTGACTCTGATGCCACTCTGCCAGGAGATATCAGTTAATTTTTTTAAAACCTTCAGCTTTGAATAATTACATGAGATTAGCTTTTCAAAGGCCCTCATACAATGTTTCAGATCAAAACTAACAAGATTCAGGTCAATCCCATCAGGTTAGATGCTACGGGAATTATTTGCACGACTAAATACAGACAGGTGGAATCATATTACTGACCAAGATTTATAACAAATATCCCCAAATCATTGGTATCATGTTGTACCAATGTACCCAGATAGAGTATATTTGTGCATATTGTGGTATTTAATCTTTTAACTGTGTGGTCAACCAAATGTTCCCTCAGAAAAAACACAGGTTGGATGTTGACAATACAGTTAAAGGGTTAAAGTGTCAGGAGCTAACTAACCTGCAGAAAGTATACCCACACCCCACCCCAATCATGCTTGTTAAATTATACTAACTAATGACTTAATCATAGTGATTAACAAATCAACTAAAACCTATCTTTAGTGAGCAGTTACCTTCTTACACAGAATCAGGACATTAGGGGAAAGCTTTTTTCATTAATGAATGAAATCAGCACATAAATTCAGTATTTGCTTTGGAATGATCTAAACACTTTGAATCTATAGGGATTATTTTTTTCCAGCTTATATTGATATACCCTTGCAGTTTTTTTTTATACCATTGAAGCATATCTGATCTTTTAAGCAAGCTTAGATACTAGATGTATCTGAGGAATTGCTTTTTGACCAGAAGCTCTTACAAAGTCTAAACAACAGATCAAATCTCTGTTGGAATCTGTAACACCCTACACTGGTGTAAACACATGGGCGCTGCCACAAATCACAAGGTGCTGTCTCTATTACTTGTATATGATTATGATCTGTATTACAGAGAGTTTCTCTTTCTGTTTGGATGTGAGTTTCTTCTCATTACAGCATTTTAAAGCACTGCCAGTTTTTACACTACCTTGATCTACGAGCCTTATTTACCAGCCGTGCTGAGGCTAAATGAATCCATGTATATGTGGCAAGGGTGTTATACAATATCTCTAGAGTTTGCACAATCCACTCAAAGAGCTCATTCACTTATTGATATGCATGCTTCTTAGCTAACATGGTGTCCACAGAGGTGCCAAAATGAAAACACACTCCAGCGCTGGAGATATAACCGTGCCTCTGTCGACTCGTGTTTTATTTATCACATTACTTAGCCAGGAGACTAGACTTGACAGCAGGGAACAGCGTATTCTGAAGTTGAGGCACAGGAACTGATACTGCATTACGTAAATATGAGCTGCATGAGTGGTACAGTATCATTAGAAAGTTGTTGGATTGAAATTAAACCTCTGGAAGAGAGATTGCATTGGTTTGCACTACTGTATTAATATAACCAATAGATCCAAAGCACAAATTTCAACCTTTTTCTCATAAGGCTTTTGTTTGGAGCTGCCAGTTGAGGTCAGTAGTGCATGGTGCATTCCTCAGGGTCATTCCAGACACTGTACACCCTGACCAAGGATGGTCTTGGATTCTGCTGTGGCCTGGAGATGATGGATCAGGTGCTGTTTTTGAGGTCATAACATGTAAGGTCAAGGGTCTTGAAAGGAATTTCTATACAAGGCATGGCCAATAGCAAAGCAATACATTTCACATGATCAACAGGGTGAATCCTGTCAAAAAGTATGATTTAAAAACAGAGGAGCTGACTTTGCTTGCAGATATTAGGATAAGATAAATTGGTCTAAGACTCAGACTGAAGCTCGCTGTTACCCCTCCTTCACTGCTGCACATACTCTGTTCCTGTCACGACCATGTAATTAGAGCCAACCCTTTCTGGAGCAACACTCTTTAACTGCCATTGGCTGTTGTGCTAAAATTAGCATATTGGCCCCCATGAAATGCATTCTGGGAATAAATTGCCTTCAGCTTTAGCCTAATAGAGCTTGTGCTTTTTCTGATTTTAAGGTGCCACAGTCCTGCTTCAACGACTGAATACATAAATACTTCTTTATTAAAGTGGTTTTATAGAGGTGAATATCCCAGTTATTATATCAAATATTTACAGAGTGCCCTCTATTTTTATTAGAGTAATACCTTTCTTTTAATGAAAGCATATATTCCTGCATGTCCAGCTGTGATCGTAAATCACAACCACATGATTTCACTGGTTACATCACACAACGTGATGAAGCACATGTTTCCCTGACACCTTTTAGGGGGTCATCTGATGATCAAATCTTTATTACAAGAGACATATTTCACAAATGCTTTGTTCAATGCCCTGATAACCATGAACCGCAAATAGAGTTCAAGAGAGAAATAATTTAAATCAAATATTTTTTTTGGTTTTCTTAAATTTAAAGCTTCAGTCATACAATTTATCTTAATATGTTTGTGTTTTGAAAGACATGTTTATGTCAGTTCCTATCAGAGGGGTGATTTATGCCCTTTGAAAATCCTAATGGCATGCATATAAATGAAAAAGTGACATATTTTTCCTTTGAGTGGCTTGATGCTATCAGAATATTCTGATTTGCAAACTAAAGTTGCAGAAATGAAACAAACAGCTAAAGCGCTATCTTAGAAAACTCAAGCATATGAAGGTGTGTACATTAGCATGTGACACACAGAGAACCTATAAAAAATAATGTATTTTTGTTAAACGCTGTGAGGTTGACTGTGCCTATGCATCCTATCAAGCAAAGAATTGTAAGGAAATATGTAGCTCCTAGCATTAAATTCTGTTTATTTATATAGCAGCAATTCACAACACATCACCTCAAGGCACTTTTACAGTTCACCAGATCATACAGTCAAATTGATTCAAAGTTTTCTATCTAAGGAAAGCCAGTTGATTGCATTGATTCATTGACTCAAATGCAATTCCTCACACCAAACATGCTTATAGTGACAGCGGAGAGGAAAAACTCCCTTTTTACAGGAAGAAACCTTCCGCAGCACCAGGCTCAGTGTAAGCGGCCATCTGCCGAGGCTGACTGGGGTTTAAGTAGACAGAATCAGAGATACAGATAGAAGCAGAGATGCAAAGGAAGTTGTCAACCAGCTCCACAGGAGTTTAAAACTTAAAAAAAAATACAGATTTGTGCTTGAAAGCTGTATGGTGAACTCTAGGTATATTGGTATTTCATACAATGTGCAAATTATGTACATTTACTATAGAGAGGAAGATGCTTAACACATATTCATGAAATAGATAACACCAAATAATATGTTCTGCTAAAATTGTGCAGGCAGCACAGCAGTCCAGGTCATTCAGTTGTGTGATACTGAACTGTCCTTCATATGCTCTGGAAAGGAATACATTACATCACTCCACCTGTCCGATGTCCTCAATCATTTATTGTTTAAGCCTCAATGAATCCTGGGAATTAATTCTCACAATCTTATCCAACCTGGTTAAGCAGAGGAAAGAAGCTCAGTGGACATATGGCATTTTTTTTTTTTTATGCAACACAACTTGTGCAATAAAAGCTTAAAGAATTAGGAACACACAGGCAAACTTTTAACCTCCTGCCTCCTTTTCCAGGGATGTGGACTCCAAATAAAGTAACCTTATCCTCAAACAACAGGCGCAACAAGTGCTGCTGCTCTCATTGTACCCTGGGCAGCTGCTGCTTTGTGTATGAGGGGCTTTGCACTCCTCTCATGGGACAATTTATTCACAGCTATACTGCGAGAGATTTAATTTTGGATGACACAGGTCACTGGAAAATAGAAGGAGTGAGCAGAATGCAAACTGCAGCTTGTATTCTCAGCAAAAAAGTTCATAAGACAGTCGACAAGTAGATTTTTTTTTGTTCGTGACTAAGGATCTGAGACAGGTTAAAAATAAAAATCTGCAAATATAAATGCAAACATCCATATGAGCTGACTGAGGTTATAAGGCCTTAAAATGCCAACTAATAACAGAAAAGTATTGCCTAACTTTATAATGAATAACTTAACAGGTTAAGTCATATTTTGAAAGGTACCTTTCAAAATATGACTTATTGTGTCTAACCGAATTTTTGGGAAACATATAACCTGTCCGACCACTTGTAGCAGGCTAAACGCAACTAATACAGTCCCATACATAATAATACAGTTGATATAATAAAAAATAAAAAAAAACTCATGTTGAGAGCAATTTTTCATACGATGGAATTAAATAAAATCACACAGAATTTTTTGGATATTTTTTTTTACACTGCAGGTTTTTCAAATTACATAATAAAAAACTATAATGTCATCATAGAGTGAAAGCAGATTTAATACCAAGAAAAAAATTACAATTATAAACCAAAGAAAGAGCAATGATGCTCCTAAGCAAGTAATTGAAGTTTTCTGTTGAGGACCAATCAAAGACTAAACTATTACAAAGTTCTGCACAAAAAACAAAAGAATAACTATTGAAACAGAGGACCTTATATGCCAATAAAAAAATAAAATAACACACCGTTAAAGTATCCATAAATCCATAAAAGCTTAGAATCCTGAGGTTGTGAGTTCAAAACCCACTCCCACAGACTGCCACTCTGCACTTGTGTTTTGAGAAGTTGTGAGTACCTGTTTCAATTCCCTTGACCCCTGGGTGCCCCAAGATGGCACCCTGCTGCTACCCAGGGGTATGGGTTAAATTAAGACATCTCCAATGTGAGATCAATAAAGTTCAATTATTATTTCCTTTGAACTCATTAACTAGTTCTTAGCTGCTGGTTAGACAACTTGAATAAACAAACAGGACTTGGGCTAAAGAGAAACCTTTCCAAAAGGAAACCCAGACTTAAAGCTAATTCTGATGGATGTAAAGTTACTACAGTGAGTTCTGAGTCCTGGCCCAATGAGAAGAGCCCAAAAAACCAAAGAGGGGCACCTTAATCTGACACCTAAATCACCTAGAGCAGATCTACCTGGACAAACCCTTTGATGACAGAATTCCTCGCCTTATTTCTAGTTTAGCTCTGCCTACTATATGGAGGAAGATCATTTCATACCTGAGCATGACAACCTGGACAATGTGGTAGTTAGTCTATGGTTTTATTTTCTAGGAAGATGTTACAGCAAAGAGATGCATGAATGAATGTTTTCTCAGTGAAAAATGCAGTTTTTAAAACTTGGCAGCTTAAATAAAAACAATCTGTGAAATTTATTGCAGAGTGAAACAGAATTAGGACTAAGGCTGTGTCCGAATGTCCGCCCTAAACCCTAAATGCCACAATCACTATATAATGCGGGGACTGTAAAGTGGACTTTATTGTGAACTCAGTTAACTTACCGTTCAGAGAGCAGATGATCACTACTTTTCACTCCCCGTTGGTCACGTAACTCTGCCTCCTTTCACAGTGCATGCGCCACCTTTGTTATTTGTTGCCGCTGTCACTACCCGACTTCGGGCCACTGTCACAACAAATCCCATAATGCTTTGTGAGGAGAGCTCTCGCAAAGCATTCCAGGATACATCTGCTTGTCTACCACAACTTCTCAAGGTGCATTATGGGAAATTTCGAGTCTACTACTTCTTCATCCACTGAACGTTCGGACACTCATTTAAAAATGGCATTACCAGTGGCATAACCACTATATAGCGCACTATGTAATGTTTAGGGTGGAGTCTAAGACTGCTGTTGAGTTCAACAGAAGATCTACTAGAAGTCACATTTGTTTTGTTTTTTTATTCTGAGACTGTATATTAGTCTCTCTAAAACCAAGAAATAATGAGCCAAACTTTGACAAGAGGCTGCTGCATTTCACTCAAGTCCCTTAACATGGAATCACCTCCATTGCAGCATGCTGCACTGATGGTGTCCCTCTTTCTCACTAAACCACTGAGGATTACTGCTTCCCGATTTAGAGGTCAGCTCCCTTATTTCTGCCCTCTGGTGTGCTGTAACCAGACACGCCCCAGCCTGGGCAAGTTTACCCAACGGGCCATTCATATGCAGACTTACACTAACCCCCACTGCGTTTTTTATGCAATGGTCCAGGTATGACAGATCAGAGGCACAGCAGGGCTCATTAGACAATACATAGCCAGAAAAGCAGCGGAAACTGAGGGAAGGGCATTCTCTAGGAGTAGAAGGCAGATTTTAAAAGCATTTTTTCAGCAGTTGACTAAATCTTAAACTTTTTATGTCTTTTCACACTTATAATCTGTAGAAAAGCTGCCCACTATAAAAAAATATTCAGCAACATTTCAGGTTGACTCTTAAAAGCCCCGGCTGGATTTGTCACTGCACATAATTTTAAAAGTTAATATAACAACTGAATCCTTAGCTGTATCACCAAACCCAGCAGAGCTTTAAAGAATGCAAAGCTGGATTTAACGACGAAAACTTTAAACATTGAAGAACTTTGTGAAGAACTGTAGCAATAAAATGTGACTTCATCCTTTGGCTGTAACTTTTCTTCTGTCTCACTCAGTCATTCCTGTTAGGTATGCAGACTGTGCAGTATTTGTGGTGTGGTTATTTCCTCCTCAGGGTGATTGGACTCAGCTGAAGTTCATCTCCTGTAATCAGTACAGCCTTCTGTTTGCTAAAGATGGGCAACAGTTGATTTTCGCACCTTGTGTGTTCCACTCCTAAAGGATTTTCCAAGCCTGGATTTCCCCAGTTTGTCCTCTTGTGTCCACCTTATGAACAGGTTTATTTCTGTCTTTCTCCACTGGATTCTCTGGCTCTAAGATGCTGTACCTACAGGATCAGATACTGGCTTCAGCAAAACCATCTACAGCCTGTTCCACCTTCCACTGCAGCTTCCACTGCTTCCACCACCACTTAACAGCGTCGGACACTCTACCTATCCTGTTACCTTCTCTTCTTTTGTTCAATAAACCTTTTAAGAAAACTGTTCTGTGTCTGATTGTGCCTGCTTCAGAGTCAAATCCTGAATCATGTCAGAACCATCTGTCCAACCTGGCTGTGCAGCACAATTGCAGACAGCACTTGCCGAACAAGGCATCCTATTTGGCAAACATGAATCCACCATTCAAACTATGGCCCAAAATTCATTGCTGCAGTGCATTTCTCAGTTATTGCAACAAATTCCATAATTACTCAACTGTCGGCCGGTTAATTTTCATACTGTTCCTCAGTCAGTGTGAACATGCAAATCATGTTCTCCTTACCTTTCCGCTCATGAGGGGTTCCAGGGTATAACTTCACCAACCCCAGGGACTTTCTCTGGCGAATTAGACAGGAGCAGAGTGTTCCTACTCCAATGCTAAGACAGCAACAAAATCTATTTTATAATCGGACTACTCAGAAATCTGGCCTTGGATTGGGTTGAGTCCTTCATCAATAAAAGGTCCATCTCTAAATACTACTATACTGAGTTCATGTAGCTATTTTGACAGACTTTTTTTCACCCTGCCAATAAAGAAGAGATGTCTAAAGAAAGTAGAGTCTTACACAAGGAAGCAGATCTGCTGTTGAGTTTGTTGTTGCCTTCCACACTATTTCAGTAGAATCAGTAGAATGAAATGTAATTGTTCTTAAGGGGCTTTTCAAAACTCCCTGAATGACTGACTGAAAGGGGAACTAGCCTGTTGAGATAACCCAGATTCTCGCAATGAAATTATTAACCTAGCCATTAAACTAGACAACAGAATCCGATAAAAATCAAAAAACAAGGGTTCACTTACGCCAACATCTTCCATCAGAAAGATCCGTTTAGACAGAACCCAATAAATGCATTGCTCAGAACTCCCCAGAACCCATGCACATAGAGCAGACTCGGCTGTCTATGGAGGTGAGACCTCTGGATGTTGTCTATACTGTGGCTCGCCTCAGCATTTCATTTCTAACTGTCCAGTTTGCCCAAAAGCCAAGGCCCATCAGTAAGATCCAGGGCTGTTGGCGGGCAGAACCTCCATTTCCCAAAGCTTCCAATTGACTATTCCCTCATCTTTCATCATGAATTCTCAAAGCCATTTGTTCCTCTCCCTCACTGACTCAGGCTTTGAACAAAATCTCTTACATGCTGAACTGGTAAAGGAACTCAACCTTCCTGTACAGACTCATAATCATCCCATGCATGTTATTGCTTTGGGTTTCAGTCCTATCACCTTCCTAACCCACCTAACCTCTCCCATCTCTCTCACTGTCTCTGGTAACAACCAAGAGATCATCCAATTTGTGGTCTTTCCCATCTGAGATGCCCCTGTAGCTCTGGGATTTCTGTGGATGTTAAAAAATAACCCCCAGAAAAAGTAGTCTCAGACTCTAGTAGACTGCTGGACCTGTTTTGTCTCATGACTGCCTTCAATCTGCAGTTCCTTCACCTTCCGCTAGTGTTCCCTCTAAACCCACTATTCCAAACCATAATAATCTCCCAGAAGTCTATCATCATCTCCTGCAGGTATTCAGTAGGTTTATCCCTTCCATTTCTACCTCGTTGCCCCCTACAATTCTGATATTGACCCCTTCCTGGGGGTTCCATTACCTGCCGGCCAACTGTTTAACCTTTCCAGGATGGAACATGAAGACATAGAGGACTATATTAATGATTACATCAAAGCTGGGATCATCAGACCTACATCATTTCCACTCAGTGCAGGGTTTTTCTTTGTAGAAAAGAAAGACAAAACACTGACCCTGCATTGATTACCGAAGTAATCCACCAAATCACAATCAAAATTCAGTATTCCCTTCCCCTCATCTCTTCAGCCTTTGAACTTGTCCAGAAAGCCTATATTTTCTCCAAACTTGACCTTCATATCGCATACCACCTGTTCCCCATCCAGGCTGGTAATTGGTGAAAAACCACCACCAAAACACACATTGGCCATTTTGAGTATTTAGTAATGCCTTTTGTCCTCTGCAAAGCCCAAGCCGTCTTCCAAGATTTGGTCAACAATGGCCTCAGAGACTACTTAAACATTTTTGTGGTCGTCTACCTGGATGACATTCACATATTTTCTGATAATCTGAAGGAACATGAGAGACATGTGCACATTGTTCTCCAAAGATTACTAGAGAACCATTTTTTTTGTTATGGCTGAGAAATGTGCATTTCATGATAACAGGGGAAAACGAATCCCGACAACATAAAAACCGTCCAATAGTGGCCTCCTCCCAATTTTCTCCATCTTCAATTGTTCCAATTCTAAGAATACCAAGCCCTTTGCCCTCTGGGACCTTAATAAATCTATCCAACAAGCCATTACCACTGAACCCAATGCAGGGGGTGGTCCTCCTAACTATCTGTAAGTCTGATCCAGGCAAATTAGTGGGCTCAGTCTATGATCTTTTCCTGTCATCCTGGGGTTTATTATACCATCAACCTCCTCTTTCGCTATTTCTGGTGGCCTTCCCTAAAAAAGGACATCACTGGTTTTATTTGTGCTTGCCCCACTTGTGCTCAAAATAAAGCCTCCCATTGACCCCCCTCTGCCCTGCTGCAACCACTTTCCATCCCTAGCCGTCCCTGGTGTCACATAGCCTGGGATTTCATCACTGGTGTCCCTGTTTCCAATAATAAAAAGTTAATTCTTACTGTCATTGATCTTTTCTCCAATATTTGCCATTGTATTACTCTCTCCAATATTGTAAAACTTTAATATACTTATTTTTATTATTTAATCAGATATTTCTTTGTAAAGTCATATACTGTTTATATACCATTGTATACTGTTTATATACTGTTCATACACTGCACGCTGAGTAACCCAGCAAACCCAGCCACTACTTGTTCCACCCTCAACTGCAGCTTCCACTGCCTTCCTTTACTATTTACCAGCAATGGACCCCTCCTTCAGATCCTACACAGTCTCCTCCTGGAAGTTACCATCCTCCCGCAATCGAGAATCCTTTCCCGACGATCTGTTGATCCTGTTACCTTCTTATTATTTGTTCAATAAACCTTTAAGGAAAACTGCTCAGTGTCTGTCATTGTACCCGTTCTTCCCGTTCAATTAGCATGTTTTCTAAGCCAAAACAAGGCTTTCTTTTGGTTCACTCTATAAAGCCTCGAACTCAACGCTAATTCTTACATTTTTAATTGAAAAAGCTTCCTGGATTGGAATCGAAATGCTTCCCATCCAGTTTCCCACCTTGGAAAGTCCAGTGGATTGTATTTTAACTTTTTTGGAATGCCGGCTTAAGAGTCAAATCCAGAATCATGTCATATTTTAATATTTTAATATTTATTTTTATATCTTAGGTTTTTATTTTTATGCTATGGTTCATTATATATATATATATATTTTTTTTTTTGTATTTTTTTTTTATTTATTTATTTTATATTTTATTATGCACCGTGGGGTTGAGGGGATGGAAATTTCATCTGTGTTGTATGTTTACATGTAGCACATTTGACAATAAAGTTGAGTTGAGTTGAGTTGAGTTCATCTACCTTTGGAACAGATTGAAAGGATTCTGAGGAAATCTCAGATTTTGATCAAAGCGTTTGCAATAGAAAGATTGTTTTAATGGAGAGAAATTTCCCTTCTCTACCAAAATGAATTTCCTTAAATTAAAAGTTTTAGTGATATATTGTTTTTTTTAGAAAAAGATATCCATTTTCCTTGTCACATTTTTTTATGGACACTCATTCACTACAGAGACTATAATATAGTAATACTAATTATAATTTAACTTTATTGATCTCCCATTGGATAAACTTACCTCCGTATTCCACCCATTACCTTGGGGAGCAGTGGCCTGCCATCGTGGGGCACCTGGGAGCAATCAGGGGTTAAGGGTCTTGAACCGGGTACTTACTGTACAACCTTCTCAAAACACAATTGCACTGCTCTAACCACTAGGCCATCGCTTCCCCTCCATTATCATTCTCAGTTTATGGACATGTCTAAAAAGGCTTTTGGTTTTATAAATGTGTATTTTAAAAACCCTGATCTGGTTAAAAATCTGAAAAGAGTTGTCAATCATCCAATTTTTCTATTATCTGCATTTTAGTTTTCACGCTCCAAAACATAACTTTTTACCTTGAATACAAATTTGTTGAGAAACAAGAATATTGCCGTTTAAATCAGCCGTTGCTTCAACCATCACGCCTTTTTGTTTGTTAATATAAAATAAATAAATATTGAGCTGACCATAATATTTGACTGACATTGTTGATAATGTTTGACTGACACTTATCATCTGCCCAGTCAGCATTCACAGAAAACAACAATTGCGCAAAACGACCCCCCTTTCCGAGGCATAGACTAGTATCGGGTATTGCAGGCCAACAAAGAACCCATATGATAGCCCATTCCTAAGGTGCGGGCCCGTTCTTCTGGTTTAATTTCCTTGTTTTCTAAGACAAAACAAGTTTTTGGCCTACTATATAAACTTTGAACTCAGTGCTAGTACTGACATTTTGAATTAAAAAAGCTTCTTCAATGGGAAGCGAAATGCCTTCAAACTTGGAAACAAAGTCCAGTTTTTTGGAACGTCTAAGTCTAACAATATACTAGTTAAATCAAAGAAGGCATGGCACATGCATATGAAGCATTGCCTGAGTGGTTTTTGTGTGCCTGTATTATAGTAGCTGCTCTCCCGACTCTACATTTGAAATGTCTACAAAACAAGCCTGTTGAAGGTAAGAGGCCAAAATGCCTGCTTTTAATAACAGAGGCAATAAAATGTGCTGTGAAAAAACAACAGAGATTAATCTAGTGAATGAAACCGAACCATGTGTCCAAAGATTAGAAGCTGTATGAAAAACTTGCCTCATGTCTGTAAGCGTAAAATGCTTGAGATTAGTGTTAGAGTCAACCTACACATTTTAACTTTGTCCTCTTGGTAAATTGACAAACCAGAACCCAGACTCTAAAGGGTAACTTGGTCAGATGGGGGTCAGTCTGATTCTAGATATAGCTAAAGGTAACATGTGAGAATTTCAGACTGGTATGCAACAAACAAACACTCTCTACAAGCAGAAGTTCACATGTCTTTTGGTGAGGACATCACCACAGAGTGCCACTGGAGACGCTGAAAGGTGTGTCAAGAATTGCCTTGCAATGCCTGACAAGAAACTGTAAAGCAGAACAGCTGCTTCAACAACTCACCCTATCAAACAGTGCGGTGCCAGCCAACGTCAACTTGTTTTCACATGGACCTTTTCCTGTCCTCAACAGGAGAAACCCATGAAAGTGCTACATAAATATTCACAATAAGATTTTATTGCCAATTAATAAAAGCAATATTTCAATTGGCAAAAAAAAAAATACCAAAACAAATTTAAAGATGATTCTCTAAAAACATACACTGTATATAAATAGTTTTCACACCTTTATTAGAATCGTCTAAAAATAAGATGCTGAGACAACTGGCTTCTTACATTTCGCTACCCTTAGACTGACATATATCCCATTATCATCCACAAAGACAAACAAACACATCTATTGCAAAATGAAGAACAAAACAAGATCTAAAAAGAGGCATTAAACAAAATGCATACAGCGTACAAGGTAATACTTTGTTAAATTATCCTTTATTTTAATTCCATCATTCTGTCTTCTAGGTTCATATGATGAATGTAAATGAGATTCAACTGTCCTGGTAGGATGTTCTTGACAGTTGTTAACGTGCATTATTATACAGCTGCCACATACATCCTTTGCAGAGGTGTCAAACATATTCATGTTTATTACAATATTTATTACAATTACAATATTCATTATTTATTACAAGCACAAATCCTTCTGTTTAAAACACTTTGTACAAGTTAGAGCATCAACTTTTTACTCAAGTAAAAGTACCATTTTTAAAACTACTTCAAGTATAAAGGTACAGGTAATTCAGAAAAAAATGTTAAGGACAGAAGCTATTTGCAGTACCCTAATAAAGGAAAATTTTTCTGCTATTCTGGATGATAATTTCCTTATACTTAAGTTTCTTAGCCTTATAACTAATGGTAACAGTGTCAAATTTAATTTTGCATCACCTTGAGAAACTATTTATTTTGGTATGTAGAGAACAACAAGCTGCAGCACCTAGTCCAACCACAAAGAAATTAATTGTCTGGATAATACAAGTTATTTTGATGGGGGTTTTTAAATACAAACAAGCCATAGCGAAAAGGAGCTTAAATTAAACAAAACAAATGAGTCTATTTTTTTTAATGCAAAGAGTAGAAAGTAGAGATAACTACAAAAAAGTAAGGATTGGAAACAAAAACTTATCTAAAAAATAATTACTAAAATTTCTTCTTAAGTAAGGTAACAAAGTATTTGTATTGTATTTGATTGCGGTATCATCCTAGCTGCTGTTTACAGCCCACCAAAACAAAAAGAATAAATAAAAAGAAAGAGAAAATGAAAGAAAGAAAGGAGGTTTGCAGCCGCAGCAGATTCAGTGTAATGTCTGCTTGAAAGTTTGTTTTTCATGGCCGTTAATACAGGGAGGTTCCATCACACTCACCTTCTCGCTCACCCTATGATGGGGATGCAGTCTGGAGAAGAACAGATGTTTTCTCCTCCAGTTTTCACCTCCTGTGAACGCCCTTTTATACCAAAAACACTGCCAATACACCATTATATATTAGCTGTAAGTTAAAAACACTTTAAGAAGTCATCTGGAACACGTCAAAGGTTTCGGATGAGCTGGACACCACGACTTATGAGTGGCTTACACTTAACATATGTCAACTTATCTGTAACCTATGCCCCTTATATGGCATACACCGGCATACGTCGGCAGGTTTTAAGCAAGCTCAGAACTTCTCGATGTACTTGCCATATGTCGTCACACACCAGCGTGCTTCGTCGTACTTCAGCATGCTCATAACTTATCCAACGTATGCCAGCGTTTGTGCAAGATTTTTCGTACGTCAGGCAAACATTGGTCTAAATCAACATTGGTGTGAAAAGGGCTCAAGATGTTTGCTCTTGGCTCAGCACTGGTAGTGTGTTCATATATTGACTGACGGAGTCAACAACAGTAAACTAGGCAGCAAATCAATTTAGATAATGTTCTATTTGTACTAAAAGTTCAAAATGTTCCAAGGAAGTATATCCAACACTATTATACCAGCATCAATCTGGACTGGTCAAACATGGCAGCATGAACCAACCTTTCATGTTTTTGTCCCAAACTCTAGGCATACTTTCTACATTCTGATGACTCTTTTAAATAGTGAATAAAAAGGGCCTCAAGTTTCCGCCAATTGATTACTAAACAACAGTCTTAGAGTCATGGATCTCAAACTTGGGTCATGTTTCTTGACCTCATGTTACTGTGTGTAGCTAGATTAATAAACATGTTGTTGTTGTTTACTTTTGTTCAGCTGTTTTGAAATTCTGTTCTTTATGGTTATATAAAAGTATACCTATGATTGCTTGAAATTCCAAAATTAGAATGTTGGAATACAACATGTGTCTTCATATTTGTTTGCCTTTTTATTTGGGCACATACTGTGTTAGTCCCAATCAAGACTCTTAAGAGCACTTTGAGACTGTCAACGTTTTTATGATCTTGGGGTGGTTACAGTGTCGGTGGACATGTGACCAAAGTGGGGGGAGTCTGCTAAGGGTCATTCATTGCTATGCTGAAGTCACTGGATATAAGCCCCTAAAATAGCACTACAGAGGGTATATAGGGATGCAGTCCCAGTTACCCCCTTAGAATACAGTTCTGTGGAAAGGCAAGGATACTGTTTGACGCATTCTCATTCAGTGGGGAGAAATCGACCTTCGACAGGAGGACATAAACAGCCAAAAAAGGAGGAAAATCTCGACATAGAGGACTTAAAAACTGTTGGTATTATTTGTTAAGCTACAAACAAGGACCCGGCATAAAGGATACTTCTTTCCTTGGATTGTTCTGCGTCTCAGGATTTCTCATTTCCCTCCTTTTCATCTACAAAGGAGGTGACAGAGCTGCGACAGCTGCAAAGATGAAGTACAGCTACGCAGCACCGGTCTCCACCTACACACGGAGTTCACAGTACACACCAGTGTACCACTCATCCTCCTACTACAGCCCCTCACATTACACCTCAACATCCACGTACGCCACTGTATCAAAGTACATCCCAACGGCACAGACTAGCACTTATTACACCCCATCCCTTTACCCGTCCAGTTACAGAGCTGCATCAACGTATGTCCCTTCATACAGCAAAGTTTCAAAGTACACCTCAACACGCCGCACTCAAGCGCAGGAAAAACCTGCGCCTGTAATACCTGTGGCACCTGCAAAGAGGACTGTGCACTTCCCGAACGACATCATCTTCCAGGACATCGTCAGACGAGGGGATCTGGAGCAAATTGGACGCTTCATGAGAGCAAGGAAAGTCCGTGTGGATACGGTCTTCCACTCAGGTTAGCAACGTCTTTTTCTTCTTCCTGACAGCTGTGTTTCTGCTACTTTAATCTTGAAAGTTGTATTAGTAGATTAGTAATATGCATATCCTAATGCAAAGCAATCCTTTTATCTTCTGTCCAGGAATGGCTGCTCTGCATGAAGCCGTGCTTACAGGAAACCTGGAGGTGGTGAAGCTCCTTGTCAAATATGGCGCTGACGTGCACCAGAGGGACGAGGACGGATGGACGCCACTGCACATGGCCTGCAGTGACGGCTACCCAGAAATTGCTAGGTATTGTTTCTAGGTCTCAAACAACTAAAAGCGCAACTATTTAGGTCTACAGTAGTTACATCTAGATGAAATTAAAATACCTGCTAAGAGAAAAATAATGCTCAGTCCTGCTCTTATCCAGTGTTTACACAAACCTTGACAGAAAGACACACAACCATGGAGGAAATTTTGATTTCAGAAGTAGGGGGGACACAAGTATTTTTTTAATATAACTAACTTCAGCATGTTTGAGCATCCAATCACAGACCCGATTCAGAGGTGCATCGGATGTTTGTAAAGTGAGCTTCTTAAGAGTGGCAGTGGTGGCAGGCAATCACATTTAAAAATACGGTGGGCCAATCAGGAGCTTGTGGGCGGTCTAAACTCAGGGAAGCGGGCTTTAGCTTGAGCTGCAGTTTTCTGCTTCGTCCTAATGCTTGACAAATGTCTATGTTCCGTAGCGTAATATTGTTTTTGGACAGTAAAACGTGCAGGGGACCAAAAAGATCCAAAACTATTTCCATGTGCACTGCTATAAATGTTTAAAACATTGCAATAGCCTCTGTGTAACTATGTTTTTCTTCTACTCCCAGGTACCTCTTGTCGGTGGGAGCAAGCACAGAAGCTGAGAACGAAAGTGGAGAAAAGCCTGCAGATCTGATTGACCCAGACTGTAAAGAGCTGGCTAAACTGTTTGAGACAGGCTGTGTGTGACCACTCATGAACCTGAGTGAGAAAAAAAAGACACAAAAATGACCCAAATTAAGCAAGTAACTTCACATAAAACCTGTATGTTGCCGCTGCTTCTGCCAAAAAGCAACATTCTGGGGGTTTTTTTGCCTTTTTTTCAAAATTGTATCTCATCTCTGCTCATCATTGCTTTATATTACTTTTATTTACTTTCTTTTGCTTCATTGTAAACTGTTAAATATTTGCTGTTACTGACATAAGAGCTGTAAATACTATGGTGTGACTACTTGACAAAGCACATGTCCGTGGATTCAAATGTCTTTCCTTGTGAATTCTAGTTAAAGACAAATCACATATTTATTTATAAAAAAAAAATGTATTCAGTTTTTCATTTGAAATCTTTTATCATCTGTATTTGTTTATTTTTCTATGGAACAGGATGCAGCCTGCAGACAGAATGTTTTAAAAAAAGATGTCTAAATCTACACGAGAATCTGAACTTGTATCAAAGTGTTTGTATAATGTTTTGCATCCTCACTGCTGGGCAGAAAGAGGGTCATCCAGATCACTGCAACCTCTTTTTATGTAGTTCAGAAAGCTTAAATATGTAGATTTGTTTCTGTGTATCTCTGCAGGATTTTGACTGTTCTCTGTTGTAAAAAGAAAATAATTGTAAGTCTTATAATTGTCGGTACAATTATTATTTTTTGTACATTTTTATAAATAAAATCCTTTTTGCAAATAAAATGCTCTAGTAGTTTTAATAAGGAAAGCAAAAATACTTTTTCAATAATTTAAGCTATCAATTCCTAGTTTTTAATGACCCAATGTGTACTTGGGAAGGACCAGAAACGCAGAGGCGTAGCCAGAAAATGTTAATAAGGGTGGCCAGGCAATAAGCAATGTAGACTGAGCGGGGGCCAAAAGCAGATCGGTGCAAGAACCTCAGGATCAATCTACACTGTCCCAAAAGGAAAATGCACAATCACAACATTCATATTTTCTAAATGAAGACAAACTATACTTTCCTGCAGCCTTTGTTAACAGATAGACGCATATATTTAAACATCCATGCTGTATAAATTAAAGGTGTAGTGGACAAAATTCTTTCAGTTTTGAGTTCTGGGGCAAACATCTTATTCATTGTCATTACTTACCTACTTTTATTGACAATCATTCTGCATAGAATTAACATTTACATGTACTAATATCCATATTAAATGGATTATTTATTATTAACGTAGTTATTTATCTCTGATTTCAGTGAAGATTCCTACATGACTTGCAGAGACATAATTTTCTCTTTAACCCATATAAGACACAATCTAGTTCTGAAAAGAGCATGAATTCTGTATTTATCATCTTTAATGTTATGATGTGCATAATTAACCACCGTGCTTTTTTTGTTAGGTAATTGCTTTCATATAGAAAATTTAAATTTTAAATAAGTTAAAACATTCCACTTGAAAGTATTACTGCTGCCGACGTCTGTATTGGAGGGAAAAAATGGTAGGGGTGGCCACAGCGGTGGCCAATTATTGCCCCCCCCCATCTAGCTCTGCCCCTGCAGAAACCAACCTGTGTTTCTTGGAAACATGAGACCATATGCATGGGGATATATGGGAAAATTGTGAACCTCTATATGAATGTGTGCACGACTGTGTGAACGATACAATTGCTGCAAAGCAATTTGAGGGGTAAACAGAGTTGTGTGTGAGTGTGTGTGTGTGTGTCCTGTTAGGCTCATCTGTGGAAGATGGTTGAAATGCAGTGAATTATTATTATTTTTGTTATGATCATCATTGTTATTATTATTATGTTATTATTATTGCGATTATTATTTTGATTATTACTATTATTTTTTTGTTATTATTATACTGATTATTATTATTATTATTATTATTATTATTATTGTTATTATTATTATTATTATTATTTATAATCCTGTTTCCTTTCTTTTTTTTTTTATTCATAGGTTGTTTTGAAAGTCTTTCATATCTCTTCCGCGTCTAATCCCGGAAGTGATTGGTTGGCATTGGCAACGATTTTTTTTTTAGCAGCATCTTTCGGCTTACTAAGTCTTTGAATAAAGAAATTGAGGATATAAATCTACAAAGGTTTGTTCTTCATCCTAACGCGTATTAACAGGCTAGATTGCAAGTATCATTATCACGGTGACTCCTCTTCATCAAACGGTTTGCCAGTAATATTTGAGAAATATTAGCCGGATCAAGCTAACGCTAAGAGACAATGCAAATGGCCAGCTAGCTAGCTGCAATGCTAGAGTTAGCTTAATAAAATGGCTATCTTTTCTAATTTTTTGGTTGTATCCCGTAGAATAACTCCAACTTGATGCGTATTCCACGATTAAATGCTGCTTATGTTTAGTTTTAACAAAATGTTTTGATTTGCCCCCTGTTACTTGAGTTAAAATCAGGGAAACCATTCGAGTCAAAACGTAAACAAAAGCGTATTATTTTAGCTAAACTCAAGCGCTGCTTGTTGCTACAGACTTACAGCCTAAATGAAACATTTCACTATTGCAGACACTAGATATTTATACAGTAGCCAGCCTTATCTGGGCTGAATTTATCTAATGTATCTGAAATGATTAGTTGAACGCTAGCAAGCGTTATCTCTGGCTGCAGTCGGATTAGATTAGGGGGATCGCTTTGATTGCATGTTAAACTACAAAGGTATTTGAAAATGAAAGGTTATTTCATTTTCAAATACTTACAGGTTTTTGTTTTTGATGGGTTTTAGTTTGAGACTTCATCGCCTTTAAAGTCACTCACCCCAGAGGAGCAAGGAGCGAGTACAGACTGCAAACAGAATGACCAGGTGTGAGAAAGTTCTGCTACTCAAGTGCTTGATAGTTATTTTTTTCACAATACTTTGATGTCAGCTGCTGACTTTGTTCTGTGTTTGTGTGTGAAGCTCATCTGCTCCCAGGATGGTGAATAGTTACAAGAGGACCTCAAGCCCCAGATCACCGACCAACAGTGGGGAGCTGTTTACCCCAGCACACGAGGAGAATGTGCGCTTTATACATGATAGTAAGGACATAATTCAACAATGTATGCATCATATATCATACATGAATAAGACCAAGGCTGCATTGAGTTAAAAAAAGGGCGTGAGCTTTCTACCTTTATGGTGATATTTAAAAAACATCTACATCTTAGCTGTTTTGATTCCTTTTTCCTTTGGGAGGCTATGTTGCAGGGTAGTTGACTCAAGACTTCTCTTTTTTTTTTTTTTTTGCCTTAACTAATAAAAGGCAGCAGTTTTGATAATGAAGATAATGAAAAATAGATTTTCAAACGTACCCTTAAAGGGTTTTTGAGCAAGCATTCAAGCAACCCTTACTCTAACTTAGGTGAATTTAATTTACATTATTATAATCAAATTAAAGAACTCTGTTGGCATAATAAGCCTAAACTACTACTAGCTAACTGGTTTAAATTTAATTTTCAGTGAATCATCAAACATAACTCTGTTCATACGCTTTGAGTTGCTGCTTCCATATTTTTACATTTAAGCTCATCTTCGTTTAGGAACATCAACAAATGCATATCTCTTTGGAACTAGTTGATATGGCTAAGAGGTAGTCACCCTACTGTCTTTGCTTTAATATATTTTCTGTGTTTTGGGCGTAAACTGAACCATCATTTAGAACAGGGTTGTCAAAGAGGTTTGAGAAAGGGCCGTGTGGCTGCAGGTTTTCTTTCCAACCAAGCAACAGCACACCAGACTCCAGTCATCTCATCAAGGGAGTCCAATCTAAACATGATGACTTGATGAGATGACTGGAGTCTGGTGTGCTGTTGTTTGGTTGGAAAGAAAACCTGCAGCCACACGACCCTTTCTGGAGCCAGTTTGACACCTGTGACTTAGAATGAGTTATTTATACAGCAGTGCTACATCCTTATAACTATTAAGATAGATGTAGTGAGACTCACATCTTTGTTTCACTACTGTTGTCTGTATTTATATACATGCCTAAACATGTGAAAAATAGATCCATGTTTTTAGAAAAAATCACAGATGGAACCGTCATTCTTCCATTGAATGCAGCAGGGCATCTTTTTGATGTCTCCTGTAGTGTTTGACATAGCCAGAGCATTGAGACTGAGTGGCTTTTAAATATTCCTCTCTGCATATGTAGTGAGGAAAATAAGTATTTGAACGACTTGCTATTTTGCAAGTCCTCCCACTTAGAAATCATGGAGGGGTCTGAAATTCTTATCTTAGGTGCATGTCCACTGTGAGAGACAATCTAAGAAAAATAAATCCAGAAATAAATATGTATTTTTTTTAACCATTTATTTGTATGATACAGCTGCAAAAATGTATTAGAGCACCTGAGAAAGAATCTCAATCTTTGGTACAGTAGCCTTTGTTTGCAATTACAGAGGTCTGATCTTCTCTAGATCATTCAGGTTTCTGGGCTGTTGCTGAGAAACAGAGTTTGAGCTCCCTCCAAAGATTCTCTATTGGTATAAGGCCACGGTGGAACCTGGATATGCTTCTTATAGAGCCACTCCATGGTTATCCTGGCTGTGCGCTTCGGGTCATTGTCATGTTGGAAGATCCAGCCTCGACCCATCTTCAATGCTCTAAGACAGGCATCCCCAACCTCCGTCATCAAGGCCAACTGTCCTGTAGGTTTTAGAGGTTTCCCCTTACTGATAGAGATTGGTATCGATATGTTCAGTTTTTGTAACTTTTCAGTCTATCAAGGTTTATGGGGCTTTTAGAATCCAAACAAGCCTGCAGTATCATCAGTCCTCCATCACACTTACGGTAACAGGATGGATACTGAGTTTTTCTAAACATTTCTTCCTTTTAAGCCAGGCTCACCTTAAGCGTTTGCTGTTAAATGACTAGTTCCTAGTCTCATCTAACCAAATCACTCAGCTCGATTGAATTGGTTGGTTCCGATCTTGTCTATTTCGGTCACATCCACCTGTACATTTTATAGCCAACCAGCTATACCATCGGTCCCCAAGTCCTGCAGAGTGATGCACATTTTTCTGTCTGGGGAACCATGGGTAACATCTGACCAAAAATGTTAGCATGTGTCTTCATTATGACATTGACTGTTTGATGTTAGTTCCAAGCTGCTATAACCATCCCTCCCGTTGTGCATTGTAGGCCCTTGTTCAACCCAGTGTTTGAAGCAACTGGGCCCCTGCGTTACGTTATATTTAAACCCCAGGAAAATCATACATTACTAATTAGAAGTCCTATTAAACCTAATCAACATTAAAACAAGCATCTTTTTTTAAAACAAATGGTTGGGTGTATCAGTGATTATTCCACCAGGGTTTTATTTTAATATCTGTCAAAGGGTTTATTATCCCTGGTGCCAGGCTTTGTATATTTACACAATAAAACTCTATTTGATTATCTGACCACATGAGTCCTCTATATGACAAATATAACATCCTGTCGTCGTTATTCTCTCCCAGCCTGGCAGTGTGTGCTCCGAGACATCAGATCGACACAAAATAGTGAACGCAACGACCGCGGACCACAGGAGTATGTGGAGAAGAACCCCAATCCTAACCTACATTGTAAGTTAACAAGCCAAATGTAATAGAACTATGTTGTTTCTGGGGGAAACAACTGTAGAGCAATAACAACTTTGCTTCTCTGTCTGCTTTTCCAGCTTTTACACCAGTGGACCTGAGTGACCTAAAAAAGCGCAACACACAGGACTCCAAAAAGTCTTAGTTTTTTCTCTCATGTTCCTGTTACTTTTTTTTTTTTTTTTTTCATCCATTATCCTCAAGAACTTTTAATTTCTCTGCTCTCTGACAGCCAGAAACTTGACCCTGTTGGAAAGTCTAACACAGAATACAAATCTCATTTGTATACAAGGACCATAGCAAACCTTTTCTGTTTTTTTCCCTTGACCACTGACAAAAAAAACAGCCTTGGCTTTTGAGGGGGAACCGGCTCTTTCTTTTTATGTTTTCAGGTGACAGAAGTCTTCATATTGTGGCTCTTGGTGTGGCTGAGACTGCTCCAAGGGTTCATCAAACAACCGAAGCACAGAGTGAAACCCGACAAGACAAAAAGACTGAAGTCTTAAACAATAGTAGAACAACTCAAATGACATTGGAAGAAATTGTAAAGGGCTTTTTCTGTTCCATTCTGGAAAATAGATTGATCAATTAGAAATGCTTCATGGGCAAGTATTGAAAGCCAAAATAAAGTGTAGAAGGCCAACCTTTTTAATAAACTATCTTGCCCTTGGTGGATTTTATTTTGCAGAGTAAACAGCCCTTTGTTAAGCCCTCTGCTCAAAGCCTTGAAACAAAAATGTTGAATAAAAGACTTTTACAGTACCCCCTGCATTTCTTGGTCCTACGTGAATGATAATCAGATGTAGTTCCACTGAACTGTATGCCATCAATTGTAAATCGCTTCCCAGAGATAGAAAAAAAATAAAAATACTAAGCTAAATTTCTCAATCATACACAGGTAGCTCTCTCTTTCACTTTAAAATCAAAATTTGGAGAAGAGGAAAACTAAATTAAACGTTTGTATTTACCTTATTTTCTTTGTTATATAAGAAATATGGAATTCTATTGATTTAGATAAACCAGACTAATTATTTTAAAGTTCTGTAAACAGACAATCTACTGTAGAGAGATTCAAATTAGACAATCTATTAGTTATTATTTAGATGTTACAATAAAATCCTTTTTATATATATATATATGTATATATATATATACAGTCAAATTCTATTTTGTCATAAAAAGTGCAACATTACTAATGTTTTAAAACTGCTCATCTATTTCATTAAAATTCTGTGTGATAAGTGAACTAGGTCTGTGAATTAGCTGGTTTCTCTGTACTTGCTAAAGAACACACCAAAACCTTGTGTGTTAAGGGTTGTGTGTAGTAGTATGTTGGAAAAGGTGGGATCCTATAAGCCTTCTGTCAGGAGGTTGCCCTCAACCTTTAGTAAAGGTTGAGGGCAAAGCCTGTCATTAAGTATCTGCAATCAGAGTCTAACCTCTGATTTTTAGAGTTATGAATGCTAAATGTTTTTTATACTCAAGGAAAAGTGTTAATTATGTTATTTACAAGACAGATTATGCAAGCATTTGTTTTGTTTTTTTGTTTATTTAATTGCAATCTTTTCTTTTTATATATTGAGTTGTTTTAAATATTTTTATTTTATCAGAAGGGTTTAAAATTTAGAAGAGGGTTCTCAGCTGCATTCCAATCATTTTGGTGAAGTTTTTTATTTGCCAATGAGCTTTCCTTGAAAGAGTGTCCCTTTTTCTTGTAGGTAAACGGCTGAAAGCAAAGGAACTGGCTCTCTTGTGTTAAGCCAAATGTCTGTACAGAAGCTGTTTGTTAGAGTTCTGAGCGAGGCTGAAGCTCAGAGGAAACCGATCTTTTGTATTTGATGCTCGTAAATAACGGAAAACTTTACCCTTGAGTATTAAAAAGGCCTCCTCCTATTCTGTTTTTAAATCTCTCTTCTTTTTTTTTTAGCTCTTTGTTATTTTTTGTATCTTTATGTTTTTATTGTTTTTGGGTTCTTTTTTATTGTTTTGTTTTTAACATACAGCAGACCAAGCTGTATGGCACCCCTTGCTTCTGTTATGTGCTATAGAATTAAACAAGCTCTTTAGGTTTTAGTTAAGAGAAAATGTTTCAATAGTGATATTCCTGCCATCTACTAATTTCCTAATTCAATTCTAAGAATTTAACTTGTTAAATCTAGGGTCGAGTATTGTACAATATAAAACATCCGACAGAAGAGGGCGCTATTCCCCCTTGAATTGATGTTTTACGTCTTGACGTCTAAATACGTAACTACGTAACGTGCCTGTTTGTCTATATTCTGAGGCGGTTAGCTTATTGTGTGTTCAGTCGTCGGTGCTGCGCTGCGAAAAGCTAGGGAGAAGGACCAACAGAGTCTAGGGTGTACGTTTTATTTTTTCCATCACAGTTTAGAATAATTGGGGCTAAATAATGGCCGATAAAATGGATATGTCTCTAGATGACATTATCAAACAGAACAGGCAGCAGAGAGGTGGACCCCGCGGAGGAAGAGGCCGAGGCCGCGGAGGCTCCGGTCGCGGAGGAGGCCTCGGGCGCCTTGGTGGCGGCGGCAGTGGAGGTTTTGGAGGCCGAGGCGGCGGATCCGGCCCCATGAGGAATCGACAGAACCTGAATCGCGCTAGAGGCAGACCGACACCTTACAGCAGGGTATGAGAATGTTAGAGGAATAAGCGGTCAAAGGAAAAAAAACCTTCGACACAGCTGAAATTCCCAGTTAACGTCCTTCAGTTTGCTTCCTAGCTAATCCTCTTGCCAATTGGCTAAGTCGAGCGGAAAAAAAGATGAAAGCTAGCCGCCGAGTTATCTCTCTCCCAGGAGAGGTTTATAGAAAGCGGCTACGCATAAATGGAAGTTGTTTGTATAACGCGTCCCTTCTCCCATCAAGCCAAATGTTATACACCAGTGTCTAAGAAGAGCGGATGTCTTAGGCCTCAACGGCGCCATTTTGAATCCAGACACCGAAATTTAAGGCCAGGCGTCGAATGCTGTTTTCCCGTCCCTCACGGAAAAGGAAGGAAACCACATCACGGAGCAAGCCGACCGTCAGACGAGTTTTTCACATCCATTGGGAGCGAATTTTCCCCATGTTTCGTCGACTAGACGGCCTTTTGTTCTGGGAGTGGCTGGCGGGTTTATCGAGGCATGTCTGAATCCTTTTCAACCACTGCGCCCAATTCTTTATGGATGGAAAAGTGGACTTTACCCCCTATTATCTCATATATGGCAATGCTCAATTGCTTTATTAAACGGTGCCTGTTAAAAGAATAGAAATGAAAGCCCCAGTCAAAATGGCGTGGTCTTAAAATGGACGCTCACTTAATCCACGCTTGTAAAGGTGTACGAGGCCAACTTTTTTGCACCATATGGACATTATCCACCTTGAGAAGACCCCAGAGAACTCTGCGGTATGCGAGGAAGGTCTGGTCGGCGCTGGACGAGGCTGCTGCAGATGGAGCCCCTGGCGCGTCCCCGGAGCCTCTCTGGAGGGCCCTTTCAAGGAGGCGCAGATGGCAAGAGAACAATGGGAACTCCTGCTAGCTAGTATGGGGAGTTTTTCAGGTTTAGTGTAAAGTATCTATGGGTGGGTGTGGGTTATTTTAATTCCTTTGAAGTATTCTGTCTTGGTTGACATTGAGCAGACATAGTTTAGAATTGTTTTGTACATCTTGCTAAAGGTCTCTGCATGTCTGCCTCTAAATATTATGCTATATCCCCTTGCTTTCAATAAGTGATGTATACTGTCTGAACTGATTCACTAGCTTGTAGTGATGGGGTGGGCAGGGATTATTTATTTTTGGGGGGGTACGGACCCCCTCTCACCCCATTAAGGGAGGTGACCACCCTGGCCATGTTGGAAGTGGAGCCCCTGCTTTCCCCAACACCCAGCCATGTGGACTCTGTGATTGACAGGGAGGCAAGGGGATCCTGAAGTCAGCAGGTGCGTTCTCTTTCGTCTGTTGCAGCCGAAACAGCTCCCAGACAAATGGCAGCACGACATGTTCGACAACGGCTTCGGAGGGTTTAATGGTAGTGCTGGAGGTGGCGGTGGAGCTGGTGTGGAAACTGGAGGGAAGCTCCTAGTCTCCAATCTGGACTTTGGTGTTTCAGATGCAGATATTCAGGTAAACAAGATTTCTGACTGTCTTTGCCTGATTTTTTTTTTTTTTTTTTTTTTTGGATGCAAATTAACTTGTTTTATAATTTTTTTTAAAGGAACTTTTTGCTGAATTTGGGACACTGAAGAAGGCTGCCGTTCATTACGACCGCTCAGGAAGGAGCCTAGGAACAGCTGATGTCCACTTTGAGAGGAGGGCAGATGCACTTAAAGCCATGAAGCAGTATAACGGCATCCCTCTGGATGGTACGGTTCAGATCCAGGAATAGGGTTTCAGACAACTTAAGTAACATTTGCTTTGTGGTTGTCCAAACTTTATGGCAAGCTATAATAGTTGTGGTTTGGCATAAAAAAAAATGGCCCGGATTCCAATGTGGCTAACTTCTAAAACAGGCTTTTTCTTCTAAAAATGTGGTTGGATGTGTTTTCTACCTCTTTTTTTTTAAAACTATGAAATTATGAATAAGAGATTTATGTCAGTGCTGATCTCTTCTACAAACCTGCCAAGTATTTATTACAATTAAATAGTTTTAATTTCTACTATGCACTGACGTCCATGTATATATCTTGGATATGCCACGCATAGTTTAGTGTTTGAATTAGGGCTGAAACAAGTTGCTTATTGTCTATTTGGGGTCAAATAATGACTTATTTTTTTAAGCATGTTTTTATTTTTTTGCTTATTTAAAATGGGTTATTTGCCTTTTTAGGGCGTCCTATGAACATACAACTCGTCACATCACAGATCGACACACAGAGGCGGCCTATGCAGGGGTAAGTGTGTGTTTGGTGTGTTCCTTAGATCATGGGCACTGATCACTCAATCATAAACAAGCAAATTTCCTGTTGTTTGAAAGTGATTGGCTCTTATTCAGGATTATGGTAATCTGAGTTATCTTTTTTTTTTTTCAGGCTGAACAGAGGTGGTGGTGGTGGTATGAACAGAGGGCGTGGCTTTGGCGGCATGCAGAGAGGTCGGGGTGGCCGTGGCGCAGGAGGCTCTCGAGGCAGAGGGCGAGGTGGTCGTGGTGGTGTGAACAAGCAGCAGCTGTCGGCAGAAGAGCTTGATGCACAGTTAGACGCCTACAACGCCAGAGTATGTCCCACTGTTGGACTGTAACTCGTTTGGTAGTGAAATCAATTAAAGGTGTCCTAACATGTATCATTGTTTTTTCTTTTTCCCAGATGGACACCAGTTAAGAGATGAAGCTCTTCCTAGCCGTCCTCCCTCCCTTCCTGGGCAGAAGGGGGGGTTGTTACAATTTGTGCAGAATATTTTACACATGCTTGTCTTCTGATGTGATTTGAAAGTGTTCCAGCTTCTTTTAAATACTCCAAAGTGTTTTTTACCTGTATTTTCTTTTTTTTGATGAAAAAAGGTTTAGACTGTAGGCTATCTAACTGGGTTTCCAGTTCCCCTCAGCCCTGTAGTTTGACACTTGTAATAAAAACCTGCAGTGTATATCAACCAAAAACCTTGTTTAATGCATTTAATTTTTTATTGGTATCTTGTGTTACATTTGGTGTTGCATCATAAAACAAATGTCTCACTGGTAGCGTGGAAAGTGTTTTTAATTGTCTGTTTGATGGGTTAGTATGTGAAATTAAATGATTCTTTTGGATTCTTATGAAAATGGTAAGATATTTGATGGCCAACAGGGAGGTCTGTACGTGCACTGGAAAAAATCGAAATGGAACGACAATTTACACATAAAATAAAACACAATTGCATAATCTTATTTCAAGTGCTTATTATCTAATTATATTTTAAGAGTGAAACTACTCATTTACCTAATCAAATAAGGGTTAAATATACTTTAAGAAATTTGTACTTATTTCAAGATTGCTTTTCCAGTGTGGGACTGTTAAACCTTACATGCCACAATGTGGCCACTAGGTGGTGAATGATAAAAGTTTTCCCGGCCTAGTGTGCGCCCATATAAGGTGACATACAAGAAGCTTAATAAAGTGGTTCAATGAATTTAGTGGTATAATGAACAGCTGCAAGCCTTGACTTCCCCAACTCAATGTCGTACGTTTTCCAGAAACACTTGGGCCAAAAGAAAATGTTATTTAAGGGTTATTGTAAATTTGAAAAGTAAAATCTCCCAGCCACTACATTATATATTAACTGTCAACATTTTGTGTGTAATGAAAAGCATTTGTTAATACCATCTGAAATTAATACTCAACCACTATTGTAAGTCATCTCCAATCGATAGGTGTTAGAAGTTGGAAAGGTTATTTTCTACTTAAAATCTGTTGTGTAATGCAAAACTTGTTCCTTCTCGGTCTATAAGAAACCTCCATCCAGTTTTACTTGATAAAAGCGTGTTGGTTTTGTTTTCATAAATCTATGGCAGAGTCTTTCATTTGAACAATGTATGACGGTGTAGAAACATACAATAAGCCACTGTCAGCATGTCCAACTTTCACAGAAGCTTGGATCTGATTTGAAGACTTTATATATATATATATATATATATATATATATATAGTATTTAAATCAATCATGGTTTCATTCAAAATAAAATACTCTAATACAACAGATTTATGAAAGCATTCTTACATTTGTTACGCACTATTTACAATGTAAATCCTTAACATACCAGGTTAGCCAAGGTTGCACACCTCTGATCTGATAGATGAAAACTGGATGAAATGTAAAGCTGTCTCTGACTTCAAAAGATCTAAAGTAAACTTCTAAGGTACAATATTGTCCAAAGGACAAATCGGTTGCATTCTCCTCTGTCATCGTATATGATATGAAATAAGATTTGGTATTGCACTGTAAAAACGGATCTAATCAGCGTATTTGCAAATAAGATGACCTGCCAGTGGAATTGTTTTTGCATTTACAATATGATAATCAGATTTTATGTACTTGAAATAATATGAGGGTTTTTTGTCCCTATTAAAATCTCGTAATCCATCTTAAAATTGTCTTAAATTAAGGAAAAATACACAAACAAATAGTGGCAAACTGATATTGTTTGCAGAAAAGGGACCAGGACCAGTTTTATAGGGGGGACTGGCCCCTTCCCGGAACCGCCCATGACAGCTATGATATGTAAATATTCTAAGATACGAAAAAAAATTATTATTTGAATTCCACGTGATTTTGTTTAGATGTTTGGTAATTGGTTTGAGGTTAAAAACACAGTTTAAATATTTACTGCGGGATGTTTCGTTATAGTTCTTGTTTTCCATGCTTTCATTTTGAAAGAGCCAACCCGGAAGAGGCAGTAAGCGCTCTTTGGTTCAGATTTTCTTCCTCCGCGCCGCTTCACTCCCATTCACATGAGACTGGGCCAGCCAACCACAAGTGAAACGGTAAGAAGAAAAAAACACCATCTCTACACTTTTAATGTATCAAATTAATGCACACACCGTCAAGCTGCTAGTGCTAAATTTAAAAAAAACTTTTACTTCGGAATCGAACAGTATATTTTTTTAATTTAACAAAGGTTTTTGAACGGAACTAGTTGTTTACCGAAAAAAAACAAGTTTTCGTCGATTGATTCGTTGCAAACCTAAATAAAAGTCGACGTAGTGCTGGTATAGAAGTTTTAAAACGTTATATTAGTATTTGTTGATGAGTTATGAAGTTATCCGCCCCGATTGAAGAGCGTAAAGGCGGTTGTCAGCTGTGAATTTCCGGGTTTTGGCAGTTAGGTAAGTGTTGCTTTCTGAATAAAACCATAAAGTAGTAATATAGCGGATGCATCAACTAGTGCACAATCAAATGTGGGATTTAAGGGACTAAATTTGCTTACTTTGAGTTAAAAAAAGGTAATGTAACGCCCTTAACATGTGTCTTGCTGTATGAGGAACATTTTTGCTCACTTCCTGGAACTCGACATTCTTAAAATTGGATTCAGCTCACACCTTAAAGCAGCCTCCATTTTGGCCAATTTACTATTATTTTTGAAGGCATATACAGAACTAAGTTCTTCAGATCAAATTTATTTTTTACCAGACTTTTTTCTTAATTGTAACATTTTGTTGGATTGATTGGCAGTGTGTGTAGATTGTCATTTAAACCTCCCTTTTCCTTCCCATTGTCTGGAGGAAGCTTGTTTTTTGTTTTAGCTCCTGGAAGTTGGCTAAATGTCTTTGTATATTTTTGTTGTTCATAAACTTAAATTTTTACTTCCGCTCAGCTTGAAAATCTGCAAGCTTGCAAGGCCGGATGTCTAACTAAGCATTTCCTTTCCTCTGTGGTATGAGCTGATAGGCCTAAAAAGGTTGATTTTTAACATAATAACTTTGTAATTATAAGAAAATAAAACTTTCTAGCAGTTCAGCATAAGGAATTGTAGGGGTAAAAGCCAAGTGTAAGGATGCACTGATCAGGGTTTTCTGTGCCAATTTGTATATCAAATAAAAGCTGATTTTGACATTTTAAGGAGTACAAAATATATAAAATATGGTTCAGATTTTAACCTAATAAAAACTGAAGGAATGACCAAGATCTATATCGATGAATACAGCATATATCTCTCATTGTTATCTGATTAAGGAGATAACAATAAGGGAGATTTCAGATAAATACATGAACATAAAGAGCGCATCAGAAAATGTTGAATTTTATGCATCAACTTAAGGGAACAAAATGCTTTCTGTTTACTAGCTGGTGTAAATTGAGCGATTTACTGGTACTTCTATGTCGAAAAGCTAATTTCTTTTGCTTCTATTGCTTTAAAAAAAATCCTCATGTTGCAGAAAACATGTCCTCCCTCATCCTCTCCTGTCTGAGCAGCTCTCTTTAGTTGCCTCTCTAAACAATGGTGTGGGTGACCTGTTTCTACTCAGTCTGGCAGGGGGAGGCATGCAGGTATGACAGCTCCCCCTCCCCCCCCAGTGTAGTGAAGCTTCTCTCCTCCTCATGCTTGAGACAACTCCACAGCTAGAAAATGTTTTTTTTGTGTGTGTTCTGCAGCTTTGATAAGCAGTCAAAACATAGGATAAAACCATCTACTAATTTCTATATCAATAAGTCAATGTATTTATATACATTATTTTACTTTTTTTTTTTTTTTTTTTTTTTTTACTCCCAGTTACCACCTGAGCTCTTGCACCTCCCTACATGTTTCCTGCAGCTGTATGCAGGTTTTATTCAGCGGCTATTTATTCCTCTTTGTTCTGGACCTTCCTGGAATTGTGTTTTTTTTTTTTGGTTTTTTTTTGCATCTTCATTCTTACAAGCCTTTCAGTTGGTTTCTACAGATGTATAACAGTTTGCAGTCACTTCTGACTTTCTCTTTGTTGTTCAAAAATACTTTGTTGCTTTTTATTTTCCCTCACCTGCTCTTTTAGCGTTGGGTTCTGTCAGATTGCATCAGCTCTAAGCTCTTGTGGCAACACTTCCTCAAAGCTTTGAATTATTCTTTATTTATCTATTTTTTGCTCAATATCTCCAACTTTCTGTAAACTCTCATAATTTTATCTGCCGCTATAACTGTGCTGTCGTTTTTGCAAGTAAAATATTTACTTTAGCTGGTTTGGTGTCTTATATTAATATGAAGATAGGCTGTGCCTCATCTCTGCCCTTCTGTGGTTTAGCTCTCTAAAGGATGTGAATCATTGCGCTCCTTCTCAACTGAAAAAGGAAGTTTGCAGATGCTTCTTGAAAGCAGAAAATGGCGGCAGCGCATCCTGACATTGCATGGCTCTCTTTCTTAAATTTCTATCCTGTAAGGTTATCTCTACCCAATCAGATGCAGAATCTCTAGGTTATCTTAACACTTTTGCAATCACAGAGGCCAGTGGTGCTCTTCTGCAGAAACTTAATGAGGAAGCAGGTTGAAAAGGACAGGTCCAAAGGTCTGTGTTGCATGAAGAGGCTGCAGCACTGAAGGGATCAAAGCGGCTGCACAGCTCCGGTAAATGTCACAGCATAAAGGTTCCCCAGTCACCTTTAGTGCAACAGTAATCATGTCCCTGTGTCGTCACAAAGGTGAATAGGAGCTTTGTTCCATGCAGCGTTCAGTCATGTAAATTATGAGCTAAGGGAGCAAACATTTCTCTCTTTTTCCTTGTTAAGTCTCTGCCTTAGTGCTGAATTATTTAATAATCTTGATAAGAACAAGCGTCTGTGGCTGCATATGCTTTTCTTTAATGATGGGGAGTTTGGGCCTGTTTAAAGCTGTAATAGCTGAAATTGTTATTCCTTTCGCTATAATATAAGTTAGAGTTGGCACAAAATCAGATCCTCACAAATACTGTTAATGCTCTATGAATAAAAAAATCAAATGTTACAAAAGCAGATGTTGGAAGCGCAATAATGCTGTTGTTTTTATCTATATCTGGTAGAAATTATATTTTTCATGACAAATCAGAATTTTCTTTCTGCAAAAAATCAGCAAAATTTCCCTCTTTCTGCCTTTTTATAAATCAAATGTTGACTAAATGAGAGCTGCACAATCCCTGAATTCAAAGGTACATGATTTATTTCAAAGGAGAAATGAAATGCAGTCTTATCCAGGTGTTGCAGAGGATTTAAAGCTTAAAAAACCCACTATTGTTATGGTCATGTTGAAACCACGCCCTCTGAATGAAGCTAAATGAGGATTAGAAAAAGGAAGTGCAATCAACCTAAAATAAGTGTCTCATAACAAGATGATTTTATGTATAAATCAGAGTAACTTGTTTAATATAATGCAGGATATAAAAAGACTTCCTCTCTCAAAGATGCTGCTCTTGGGGATTTTCTCTGTAATGTGTCACAATCGTTTTAAAGGAAAGAAGAAAATGAAAACACATCGCCTTTCCAAATAACTTTGCTGTTTATCCTGCATGGTGCTTTTTCATTTCTTTTCTGCCATTTGTCACCGACCTTTATTCAAAGGTATTTACTGCATATATCTCATGCACCTTTTTTTTCCTTTGGCACATTCTTCTCCTTTGACTATTTGAGCTGATGCAACAAGTACATTTCTCCACTGTGAGATCAATAAGGTCATTAAAAAAACAGACCTGTTAGAAAGGGGTATAAATAATAATTGTTTTGTATCGATGCATCGATCCAACAGCCAGCGATCCGATGCATCGAGACGTCCGTAAGAGATCGATTAATGTTTTTTCCTCCGTTCTTTTTTTTTATTCATTTGCTCCTGGACGTAATTCTGACTCTCATGCTGCGGTGGCGCTTAACCCATTTTGCCCTCCTACCTCACTTCCTTTAGCCACTGCCCTCTTTCCGCGTGCACACACACTCGCGTAAACAGTAGGCAAGACTGATGTGGCGGATTCTTGAGTAACGAAAATAATCAAATCGTCGGGTCAGGAAATTGATACTGAATCGAATCGCCATCATGTTAGACATGTTTGTGGAAGGAACCCCGAATTCATTCATATATGTTGAACACATTTAGGTTTTACGCAAAATCAAATAAATCGAGAATAAGGAAAATAGAATAGAAGGGAATATCAATGATTAATTTAAGAGATGTTGTATATTTTCAGTAAATAAGAATTAAAATTGACATAAAGCAGGATGGTTATATGCAGATTGGATGGTTTTATTAAAGAAAAATGACACATTTAAGGTTGTTTAGTCTGTAAAAACTGAACTTTCTCAAATGGCTGTCATTGATTAAATATGTAATATGGTACACCATCTCTTTCTGTCCCTGTTAGCACAGTGGACACTACACAGCCATGCAGGGGGTAGATTGTGGCTCAGGTGGCAGTCGGAGCAGTTTGTCCACTAAAGGACAAGTAGTGGGCTTTCCTGACCCGTCCACCAGCTCAGGTTCCCTTTGATAAGTGAAACTGTAATAAACAGGAGGTTAAAAATGCCTCATCGGCCGTACTTCATCCTCTCAATAGTCTTCGCGGTATTCTTAGGGAACAGCCCTAATCTCCAGCCTGAGGCGCTGCCAGAACTGGGTGTTTAGACTTTCTGCCGCTTGCTCAGCCCACTCAGGCAAATAGTTTATCCAGGCGTCTCTCCCCCTGCAGAGCTGTTCAGGTGATAGCTGAGACACCGACGTCCAGCAGGACGTTCAGTCCCATGACCTCAGGGGCTTATTCCCAGCAGGCCCAACAATGACAGGGCCTCTTTTTGGCAACTTGAACCACAGCTCGCATTGTGTGGAGCTGCAGAGGGAGAAAGCAAATGGCTGTCATTATACGGGTGTCAGCATTGTTTGTCCGGAGCATGTGGGCCTTTTTTTTTAAATGACTAAATCAGCAGCGGCATGTTGGATTAGGAGGGTGTCTCTAAATAATGCAATATTTTGCTGCTTTTCAGGGGTCATTGCAGCGTAAACAGGTTCACTGTTGATCAGACTGGTTCATTTTTAAAGAACTAGATCATAAGAATCCAGCTGTGATAACCTTGGCTTCTAACAGCTGTTTCACAGCGTTTCATTTTAAAATAGGTAGAACTTATGCAAAATTTGGCTAAAAATATTACCATGTATATTTAGTTTGATTTTAGAACTACTCGTTGCATCATTTATTCTAGCATTTCTTTCTTGATCTGCTCCTTAGAGTAAACCACATCTACTACCTGCTAGCGGCTGCTTAATACATCAAGCTATCCACTGCCGTATCTAGCCTGCAGTCGGTGGCTTTACAGGAATAATAGTTTTAACTTTTACGCCGTTATTATTTTAGTCACTGTCATTTAAAAACAAAAAAAAATGTGTTGCTCTTGAACTTTAAAACCAGAACCGTGTTAAATATATTATCAGTCTATCACTGCTATGGTCTTCTTCAGCCAGCTGACTGGCTGTGTGCAGCTGGAAAATACTGTGGTTTAAATGCATTTACAGATCTGATTGTTTTAATTCATTAAGTTAAAAACTGGGATCCTTGGTCAAACATCTGATTTAAAAAGGAAGTTCTACCCTAAAGACTGACCTCTTTAGTTGTTTCCAGTAGAACGATTGTCTGCCTCATTTGACTGAGCACTTCCTGCTGTGGGTATGCTTGGTATGCTGCAGTGTGTTGCTGCAAGAAGAGTTGAGGAGAGGAAGTGAGAAAGGAGAAGAGAGAACGTTCCAGCAAGCTGCTCCCCCGGCGCTTTAAGAACGACATGACTGCCCCGCTGCGTTCTCCGCTCCTGGTTCCCCTCCAAACGCTCACAAGCAGCTGACCGGCCCAAACATGCAGTCGCTTTCAAAGGAATTTGGGCTCTCTTGGGTGCGCCGCAGCTCTGAGCTGGGAAAATGGAGCTGGGTTAAGAGGTCCTTGTAGTATTTGGAGGGTTGGAACAGCAGGAAGCCAGGCCAGTATTTACTGGTATCAGTCAGAGGAGTTTAGATGGCTGTTTGGACGTTCATGTTGGATAAACAACATACGAGCCAGATTGGCATAACTTATAAATGACAGGATGAAACAATTCTTTGTCTTTCTACGGGGGATGATTTGAAAGATATGAGGAAACCGTTTATTCGGACACCTTCCTCTTTCGTTTAATCAGTTATCACGATGCTCTGCCATTTTTAGGCTTAATGAAGTCGGAGAGCGGTGATAAAATCTTTGTGGTTTTGAACGCTTTCTTGTCTGGGGCTTAGCCGCTTCAACACGGAGGCCTGAACACCTTGTTGAGATTTCTTTTTAGCTGAAATGAAACAGCTGATAAACGCTGAGTTATTCCTGTAATGGTACATAATTTCTTTAAATAACATCAAGTTTATGCTCAAATTTTGCTCTTAAACGTATATGTATGTATGTGAAATCCCCACACACACACACACACACACACACTCAACCCACCCCACCGGGGGGGAAAAAACCCTGACAGGCTGTTAGGCTGATATATGTGTGGTCCATTTCTGCACATTTCGGCTGTGCTGTCATCCAGCTGCCTTATGCAGGTGTAGCTTGGCTCTCTGGGCTTTGCCCTGCATGTGTGAACCAGCTGCTCTCAGTTGTTCCATTCGCCCCGCTCCTATTTTGCACATAGAGCTCTGAAGGAGGACGTCAGCCTTTCCTGACTAATACCAATTTTTGGTTTCATTTTTATCCCCAAGATCTGAACTGAAAATTCTAATTTTGTTTCATCTCGGGCTGAAATGATTAATCAGATTAATCGATTAGTGAAATATTTGTCAACTGATTTGGTAATCGAGTACAGAGACTGTAAACCGTGCCTTTAGCTGACAGAACAACCCAATTAGAGCAGTAATTAAAACTGGTTTCATTTTGTAAGACGTTTTCTTTAAGGAACCTTTTGCTATCCGATTATAAATCATTTAATGGAAAAAATAACCAATAGATGAATCGATTTGCAAAATACTCGTTAGTTGCAGCCCTATTTTATCGCTATGTATTCCAAAAACTTCTGTAAATCCAAAAAAGGTATGTTGTTTGTGATCTGATAAAGTAGGTTTCAAGTCAATCAGAAACAGAAGTTAGACTTTTATGAATGACTTTTAAATAAACTCTTTAAATGTATCTTTTGAACATTAATTTATCTTATGAATGGAATCCTTATTAAATTTCCCAATCAGTGTTTAAAGCCTTTCAGTGGAAATGTCTGATTTTGAATTGATCTGCATCAGGAAGCTCCTCATAACTTAGTAACAAACCTTCTTGATTCATGCTGTTTAATATATCACTGAACTTATCTGGTTTTCACCATCCCATCTTCTGACCAATTGTTCTCTGTCTAAATGATGTTATGCTTTACTGTGTGATGAAAGCAGTGAAAAACATGCCTTTGTTTGCACACACACCTGTGCTTTAAACTATCAGCTCCGCAGGGCAAAGTTCTCTGCGGTTCGCTGAGGAATAAATAATTCCTGGCCATCGTCCAGTAATGACGACTCTTTGCATCACCTGCCTCCTTTCGTTAACTCAGAGCAAATAGAAGCTGTTTATTTCATCTATTCCTCCCTTTTGTGTCGCCACAGTCTAGCACACCATGGCAGAGCAGGACCTCACACCGGAGCAGCTGAAGGCGATCGCAGAGGCCAACGAAGAGAAAGAATCCGACATTAATTACAAACCTCCTGCCCAGAAGAGCTTACAGGAGATCCAGGAGCTGGACAAGGATGACGAGAGCCTGAGGAAGTACAAGGAGGCGCTGCTGGGCAAGGTGGCCGTGGTGGAAGGTTTGTGGTGACTTGTTTGCTCCATCATCTGATGTCAGATGTTTATTGTGAAAACAGCGCCTCTTAGATCATTGACATTCTCACATATCAATGTTTTTCTTTGAGACTCTTAAAAAAATCCCTCTACAACAAAGAGGGAGAAATTATTTCCATTCACTTGGATTCTCTCTTCACATGTTTTGAGTTTAGAAATGTGTAGAAATATCAGCACGTGCAGCATGCTGCTGTAGGGCCTCCTCATATAAACAAAGATCATAACAGAAGATTAAACTCAAATGTCACGTGTCGGAAGTTTCCATTTGTCTCTTCACTTCTTAATGTGTTTCACTTTTACTGGGTTTTGGAGAAGTAGCTTAAATCTCTTCAACACCTTCACATGATTATGTGTTTTAGATTATGAAGAAAAAAAATCTAGTTGTTTTTTTATGCTTTGCAAAAGAAGGTTATTTTCAAACCGTTTTTTATTTACTGCAATAACCTTCTTTAGATTTCATCTAATAATTAAAGGTCTACATCTGTGTGTAATTGAATCTCAGCGGAGATTGGGCTGTGGTGGGAATGGTTTTCAAGAGAATGTTCACAAACAAAATCTCCATAAACACAAAGGAATAAGGCAGGCAGGTCCGGCAGGCAGATGGAAAAGTTTTAAGCATACTTCACACGACCCACAGATTTTGTTTCATCTGATGATGGAATTAGAAAACCTAAAAAATAACCTAATCTAAAGCAGCGAGAGAGGAGCCATGGTGACTCTGAGGGGGCTGCAGTGAGGCAGCTCAGGCAGGATAGTCTGTAAACAGGGCTAAGCAGTCTGAGTTTATAGAATAGTTGCAGAAAAAAAGTCGTAAAAAGGCTAGTTGTTTTACATTGCTGCTGCAAAGTCCCATAAATTGTGACGCTTGAGTTGTTTTCTTTCCGTAGATCCAACGAAGCCGAACGTCCAGGTGACACGGATGACCCTGTTGTGTGAAACGGCACCTGCTCCTCTGATCCTTGACCTGCAGGGTAAGTCCTGTGCAGCTGCAGCTTTTAGATGACACCTAGAAACAGCAGCATTTACTCTGCCCTCGTAAATGCTGAAAGAAGTCCGATCATGACAGGCAGCACTTCCTCCAGACCTGCTGAGTCATTAGTCTAATTAGTAACGCAGTGGTGTGGGTTAATAAGCCACTCAAGGTGCTTTTCCTGCCTCCATGGTGAACATGAAGAGAGGATGATGCCTCATTTATTCACTGTGCCACCTGGTGGACAGAACTGTTACTACAAAAAAACGAAACAGGATGTTTATGAAGTTAAAATGTTGATCCAAATGCTCCTGATAATCCATAACTATTTTATTTACTAACGCTGTTTTCTCTATTAAAGGAGACCTGGAGAACTTCAGGAAGAACCCATTTACACTGAAGGAGGGAGTTGAGTACAGAATAAAGATCAACTTCAAGGTAACAGCTGCAGTCTCTGCTTGTTTACAACAGATCTCCATCTGCCTTTCTGCATTTTGTGGGGAATTTTTTTTTTTTTTCGTCATCATGTCGCCTGAAGCATGATGAAATTATTATTTTTGCAGGTGAACAAGGAGATCGTATCAGGCCTCAAATACAACCAGCAAACATTCAGGAAAGGAGTTAAAGGTAAAGACGGCTTCTTCCACTGTAGCTTCAAATGTTTTTGTTTATCAGGTTTCTATGCATGTTTTAATGGTGAATATGAAGTTATGTTTGCATACAGATGGAAAAGTTTAGCTAAGTGGAAAAACGACAAATTTTTATGTAACATGTTTCCTTTTTTAGTGAGTTTAGAATCAAAAGATGTGGTTTTACCTTTATTTTTTTCTTCTTCCCTTTATACAATTATGTTAATTATTTAATTATGAACAAACAGAATTTTCTTTGTTTTTTTGCAAGGTGGAAATAATAATAGAAAAAAATAAAAGTATACTGGACACCTAGCTTAACCACAAATCTGTGTTTTATAGAAGCCAGAAAGCCTCTGGCTTTATTCTGACCTGGTTTCTTTTTACAGACCTGGCTTTGAAGTGTAGCTTATTAATGTCTGTTTAGGGTTGAATTTATCCCTGATGCCAAATCTTTTATATAGTGGAGATCATTGGTTTGTAAATCGCTCCCTTATGTGGAGGTTTCTACTGGGGATCATCTCATCTGGGTGTCGGCTTGTTGATGCCATCGTCTCCTCTCCTCCTCTCATGTGCAGTTGATAAGTCTGACTACATGGTGGGAAGCTACGGCCCGAGACCAGACGAGGAGTACGAGTTCCTCACCACCATGGAGGAAGCGCCCAAAGGGATGCTAGCCCGCGGCACTTACAACATCAAGTCCAAGTTCACAGACGACGACAAGTATGATCATCTCTCCTGGGAGTGGAGCCTCGCCATCAAGAAGGAATGGAAGGACTGATTTCATTGTTTTTTTTTTTTTCATATTTGTTTTTTTTTTCCCTGCTCCGACTCGCTAATTCTCCCCTCTCATGTTTCCCAGCCTCTTGTCTCGCTGCCATTCTGTGATTTTTTTTTTCTTTCCTCTCTCCGTCCATCATTCCACCCCTACCTTCTACTCCCCCCTCTTTTTTTCCTAGCTTCAATCATATCATCATTCCCCATAATTGTAACAATTTAATTTGTTTACACCCACCTTTTCTGATAAAGTATTAAATCCTAAAAATAAAAAAAAAATACAGAGAAAGCAAACTGTGCACAATTTAAGATTTCCAGAAAAGTTTGTTTATAAAAGTATATACAGAAAAAAGAAAAAGATCAGTATGTGATTTCCTCTGCCCTTTGCTGCTGATTCTTTCTCTTTTCTAATATTTGTCATTGTTTTATGTAATCGTCACGGTCTGCCTTGGACAGCATTGTGCAGAAAGCAATGGTGCTGCCTGCTAGCAGTCCCTAAGCTATCACTGCTGGATGTAATTCTTGGACAAAGCCCAGCTAAAGCCTCTGAGCAGATTACACGTTCTAGAGTCTAACCATTTGGTCTTCCAAATGGTTTGGATCTTAATCAAATCTACTCAGAGACCAGGGGGAACAGTTACCTCTAACCCCCCCTCACAAACCCCCTTTGCCTTAGCTGCAGCTCGTCCTCTCCTGATCAGGTATTTTGGCGCGTTTCTTTTATTTTATTATCTACGTGGCCTTAAGAGCAGTTAAGAGGTAGAAAAATAGTTGAGCCATTTGCCTTCAGAGTAAATACTATGAGCCTGTTTTAGCATATGACTAGTGAAACATACATGAAATCATAAGGGTTTGATTTGTCTTTATTTCAGGTTTAATCGCTTGTATGAACCATTACCTGCACGACTTAGATGACACCTTTGTTTATTTTTGTGTAGTGGTCTAAAAATCTAAAAACAAACTCTAAGGCCAATTGCTTTGTCCTCTGGTCCTCATTCACAGCTCCGTGCTGAATCTAATACAGGATGTGTTCAATCATTTACTCTGTTATTATAGGAGATTATTACTGCTGACTGTGCCTCCAGACTTGCCGTCTCTCCATCAGTATCCAAACCTCAGCCCTTAAACGCACCTCGGTGGTAAACACAGCTGGCCATACTAAGTGTTTTCCTGTGTTGTACACTCCATATGGAAATGACTGTCAGTTTGGCTTCATTTCATTCGTGTGTCATGGACTGATGGTTCTTCTCAGTACGGTGGGTTCAGCTCACCGTGTGCTGTCTGTACTGCCTACAGTTTACGGATCTTGTGTTCAAATTAAAGTGTTCAGACTGGGAGAATGAGACTCTTGTTTTTTGTTTTTTTTCTTAAGTGTTTGATTTACTTTAAAATGATCCACTCTGTTTTAGGTAATCTTTTTTGGGGGATTAATAATTCAATACTTGAAGCTTTTTAGTTTAAGCCCAGGTTTCCTGCACCTATCCAAGTGCATTACGGTTTGAAAAGATTTCAGTTTACTAATTTAGTTTCTGGAGTGATCAGACAACGTACTTAACGTATTTAAGTGAAAACGGGGAAAATAAGTTTATAATATTGCAAGCATTAATTTAAAACCTCTTTATTGTCTGAGGGTCTAGAACAGTGTTGGGCAATTCCAGTTGCTGGGGACTGGTATCCTGCAACTTTTAGATGTGCCTTTGGTTCAGCATGCCTGAATGAGAGGTTTCTGGAGGAACTGACTGCATACTGATAACTCAGCCATTTGATTCAGGTGTGTTGGAGCAACCGTGGATCTAAAAGTTGCAGGATACCGGCCCCCAAGGAACTGGAATTGCCCAGCCCTGGTCTAAAACCTCATCTAAACCCAACCAGGCCTTGCCCTCTTAAATAGCTGGCAGTGTCTAATGTTTCCATTGGATTATCGATGGAGAACACAAGGGGGTTTAGTAGAGATCTACACTCACCGGCCACTTTATTAGGTACACCTGTCCAACTGCTCGTTAACACTTAATTTCTAAGCAGCCAATCACATGGCGG